>NW_014577438.1:203236-213149 GCF_000485595.1 Priapulus caudatus
GCAGCAGTAGTAGTAGTAGTAGTAGTAGTAGTAGTAGTAGTAGTAGTAGTAGTAGTAGTAGTAGTAGTAGTAGTAGTAGTTGTAGTAGTAGTAGCGGAACTTGTTTTTCTCGAGAGACTGTATATATGTATACCCAAGTACGAATTTTATAAGTTTGTATAATTTGAAGTAACATTTAAACGTAGATAATAATTCGAAGTACCATTTGGTTACTTCAATTGTGCACTACGACAAGCCAAATAAACGCAGCATAGAAATGGTCGATATGGTGCATGCATCATAAGGAATCGCTAGCAGCTCGCGTGTACGCGATTGATTCGTCTAATTATCCGAAAGCTAAACATGATTGTCGTGTGGTTTTTTTCCTTGTGGTGGTTTTAATTAGCCCGCGATGCATTAATACTCTCTGAAATTGCTATGGGTAATTGCATTGATCTCTCCTGAAATGTACGTAGTTACTTAATATTACGAGTTATTTCGTTGTGTAGATGGCTTGTCATAACCATACACCGGAGCGGTGGAATTATTTCTATGCAGGTTTGTAATCGTAATCGTACGCCTACGGGTAACCGAGAAAGCGACAAGCAAGAAGACGAACTGTTATGCTACCATTTCGGAGTCTAATGGTAGATTAGAATGGAAAGAAACAGATAAAAACTACGTCCCGATGTCTACACGGTGGTAATATTTTAAGAGAAATATTTCAAGGCGTGATTTTGTGCCCATGTATAGCAGAGAAAGCGATGCAAATATGTACTACAGTAATGGCGATGTGTGCATCTTTTACCTTTCCATATTTTGACGACAGATCGTTAGGAAAAGAACCCACCACTAGCGTCTATGCACACAGCCCTAGGAGACACGTAGGTACGTAGTCAATCGTTCTCTGACACCAACGTTTACGAACCGTTACACCAAAGCTTAACCATATATCGCTAGCATTACAAGAACATTGAAAATATGCAGAATTACTCGCACCGCGCGCGTTCTCTTTAACTAGCTGAGCTGATAATCCTGGTAACTAACAATACACTTTCCACAATACAATGTGTATTGTTGAACACCTTCTAACAATAAAATGTGTATTGTTTGCAGAACCTAAAGTCTGCCGCACACGGTGTGTTTTGTGCTGCGCCATCGGCCACGCGTGGCTGATGGCTCTGAGGCGGCAGCACAAAAACACACCGTGTGCCGCGTGCAAAACACAGCGATCTTGCGCGTGGCCCAGCACGAACAATATACAAAACCCGCTATTTGATATCTTCTTCCATACGTTGCGGCAGGATTCTACACCACCCGTGGCGTACTTGCCTGTGTAGTTCCACACCGCCTCTATTAACCCGAACCAATAGCAAGCATCAAGCGAGATTCACCGTGATCGCACTAACTTGCCGCGTTGCAGCCGCGGTTGCCATTTGCGCGGTACACACCACCACACACCCACAACCCACAGTACACGCAGATCACGGACGTACAGGCCAGGCCGGTATACGCACTGTGTAACAGTGCTCTTGTGACACGCAGCCGGTGCAACTGCCGGGTACCACGCACGTACCACGGACCGCAGGTAACACGCGAACCGCTCAGCCGCGCTAACCAGACTCACAACCTTGAGCGTCCACGCCACCGTATACCCCGCCGCGTACACGCGGGTACACGCGGGTACCCTAGCAACGCGGATACATCGTAACGTAACCCACCGCACCGTAACACGCACGGTACACGCGGGTAAATCTGCTGCCCCCGTAACTCAGATACACCGCGCCAACCGGACACACAGATAAGCGCGAGCGCTACTGACCCGGTGACGTGAGCGAGTCATAGAGCGGCCGGACCACCCCTACACGCGTACAACTCCACCAGTCGCGCGCGGTACACCGAGCACCGGTCACAGCAGACGGTGCACGCGGATACAAGCACATTAGCCAGACGTAACCACGTACACCGGAATACACGCCACGTACACCACACCGCGAGAACGATACACAACACCACGACAACACGACCGCACTAACAACAGCCCGTACACCCGCAAGCACTATGACCACACCGCACGTACAACCACAATCACACACCGGGTACACCGCCACGTACACCGGACACTGACGTAGCACGCCGATCACCACGTAACATAAACCGGGTTACACGCGATTACCCGCACGCACACGCGGTACATCGCACGTACACACGGTACTAAGCGATTACACGCTACGTCCGCACTACAAACGCGGGTACAGCCGCACCGTACACGCAGATACACCGCACGTACCCCACGATACACGCACAGTACAACCCCGGCGGCCGCTAGCTAGGGCTCCACTGCTTAGAGAGAAATGCTCCGCACGGTGGCGTCACCCGCGGTCACCCCCACCCACGTTAACACCACCGTACAACGGTACACTCACGTACACGCTACGTACCACGCGGGCCACCCACGTACACGCAGCATACCGCACTCACACACAGCATACACGCGCCGACAACCGACGAGTAACGACAGCACCGCGGTCTGCAATCGGAGATTACATACCAAGCGCCAAACGCACACTCCGTTGTAGCCCCGCCCAGACGAGCCCGCGGCGGTACACTCAGTACACGAAAATCTCAGCGCACCGTACACGGGGTACAACCGGATACCGCACGTAACACCGGTTACCGCCGACGACGACGACACAACAGATACACGTACTACACGCGGGTACACCGCACGTGCACTGGCCCGTGTATCCTCCGTGTACCCGCGTGTACGTGCCGTGAGCGTACCCTCTTGCACGTGCGTGCACGTGGGTGTACCGCCGTGACTGCGTGTATCTGTGATGTACCCGCGTGACTCTGCTGTACCTTCGTGTCCCGCGTTCCCACTGCGTGTATCTGTGTGTTACGGTGCGTGTACCCCGCCGTTACGCGCGTCGTCCCGCGCGTGTACCCGTCTTGTACTTGCGTGTATCGCCGCGTGCTACTGCGGTACGTGCGTTTATCCGGTGCACGCCCGCGTGTCCCCGCGTGTACGTGGCGTGTATCTGTGTGTACGTTGCGTGTATCGCGTGAACTTGCGTGTACGCCATGCTCCATGGACCTCCCGACAACTCTTACGAATGCGATACTGAAACTGAATCCACTTGTAACATAGGTTACACATTCACCATTCACCTGCGATCTCTACACCTCCCTAACGGCTAGGTCCGTCAACCGCGTACCGATGCGTGTTACGTCCTGTTCAGTCCCGCATCGTCGTCCGCCTAGTCACAAAAATCCCACGCACGATGCATGCAAACAGTCGCAGCATTTAACGGTCGCGATGGTCCCAACATCATCATGAATCACATCAGCAGCAGCAGCATCTGAGCGCAGTAGATCGCAGCGCATGCTCACCAGCCAGCAACGTAGCAACCTGAGCATCGTGTAAACCCCGTGTAAAACGTGCGTTATACCCCGCGTGTCGTGCGTGAATCTCGTGTCACGCATCATCAGCAGCCAGCAGCAGATCAGCAACATCATCAGCAGCAGCAGCGATCATCATCACCAGCATCAATTCAGCCGACATGTCAATGATCTCTCAACTACATGACCGCTGGTACCGCGCCCTGCCAACCACGACGCTGCAACCCTCGCCCGCTCGGAATCAAACGTGAAACCCTCGCCCTCGAAAGCCTTGTGCTAGTTAGAAATAGACCGTGATATGACATAGCAGCTCCAGTGAACTATGCCCACAAAGCCCACACCAACACCGGCCACAAACCCGAGTAGCTAGGAAACTCATGCCCACACAATGCGAGAACACGGACCCTCATACCACCCAACACAACAACATGCTGACACTCCTTTCCAACAACTCACCAGACAATCGGCTGTTTGCACCGCAGACCAACGCGAGTGTGTTTTGCTCGGCAGCATACGGACTCATGCAGCAACTCAAGCAGGCAAAGCGCCCGCCGTGGCTGACCCCGCATCGGCCGCACGCCACACAACGCCGACGCTGCCGAACTGGAGGCGCGCGATCCGCCGGCGCCGAGGGCACTTCCCCAGACCTCTTCCCAGCGATCGCAAGTTGAGCTCGAGGTCGATTCTCTATATTGAACACTTTCCGGGTCACCCGTGGCCCAAATCTCCTCAAGGCAATCAAGATACCGGACCCCTTTCTCTAAACTCCTGAAAAATATCATTTAAAACGTTCGGACGCAACAAAAAAATGGCCCCAACTAATTTTAAACTAAACCGAGTGCCCTGTCTGCTGACAGTCTGTCGCATGAAAGGCTAACGCTGCTGCATTTAAGCAAAAATATATAATTAGTACCAGCGATAATGTACTTCTAAATTTAAACTGACATTGACCTTTACTTAAATGAATTACTACTCGAAATTTGATCCTTTATTGAATTTTATTTGAATGTGTCAAAACAACAAATTGAAATTTATACTACACAGTGTTAGGTTCGTACCGCAATAACATATATCAAGAGTGCAAATTAGACTGAGCGACATCCGCCTCTATTAGCTCCATCTATTCTCTATAATGGCTTCTATAGCCTCCTAAGACCATGCTGCCTAAGTCTATGGGTATCCATTCCTCCTATTATGCCTCTCCCTGATTCATATTCGTTCGATTGTAGACAGGAGTTTCAACAATACAACACTGTATTGTTGAAAAATGTATGGTTAGTCCTACAGATGATGGTATATCTGACGCTGAGGACCCAGTCACAAAGCGCCCAGCGAGGTTAACTCCATGCATGATGACTATCTCGAGACGATTGCCCGCGCCGACGTCTATATGCCCTCGAGTCGCTCGAGGAAATGGCCGCATGAGACTTTATGAGGCGTGCCACCGGGATGTTCCCTTGGACCGCGGCGCCATCACTGCGCAAAATCGAAAATGTACTCGCCGTCCAAAACGGAAGTTGCGGGAGATATTGAAATTGCAATACGCGTCATTTTACCCTTTGATCCTCGTGACGGCTGTCGCCACAGGGGCGTTCCGGTCAACAAAGATGTCATCGCCTATCCACTCCCGCCGTGCTGATTTAAATGCGGTAATTTCTGTCAGTAAAAAAGTTCAGAAATTACCTGTCAGCGATATTGCGAATAAATTTAGTTTTCAATGTGACGTTGGCATTACATACGTTTCAAGTTGCGAGCTGTTCTCGAGCAGTGCTACACTAGTCAATCCTGTTAATAATACCGTAAAAATGCCTATAACTGACGATTTTTTCTGCCATTTAATCATGAAAGAAGTCTAGGATCGGATAGAGATACTTCGGCCATTCAAACTTACTGATCGCGCTGTTCACATTGAATAGCATAGCTATCGTCGTAATAGTGCTAAGCTCAAGACTCGTGGTACTGATCTGTGGCAATCCTTCGTCCCATTTATACACATTTACTTCACAGAAGCACCTGGCAAACAGCGTGCCATTCAATAATCGAACCATTATGATGTCATTGCATCACCTTCACCTTTACATATCGCTTGACCTTAATTTAACATTCACGACATATCTGGCAAGTGTTGATCTTAACCGGACCAGTAGAATGGCGATCATAATAGAGGGCAATAAAAGCACCATGCACAATTCCATGATCAAATATATGAATATTAGATGGAACTACCTACCAAGCGTGAGTCTACAACCTTTTTTATAAATGAGGAACAAATACCGTCGTAACCACGGCAGTATATACTTCACCAATAAAATACACTCACACATATATACTCCCCCACAGGCCCCCCCGCACCCGACACCGTAATACAATTATAGACGCCACCGCACTATGCCATAGCTTGTTACCATGGCAGAGGCGGTCAGGGAGAGCGAAAAACATCGCCTTTCTTTAGGTGCGTGATATCGACGCTTCACGCGCACCCAAAGACCGAACTGGTATGAAAGCAACGAAATTGCGTACACAAAGAATAACAAAGGACTCGAAAAAAAAGAAGATCCTTCAGGCGGTTCGCTAACGTTAGCAACTAGAATCGGCGAATTTCCGTAGCATTGTTATCGTCGATATTGTGGCGGCGTTCGTGATTAGAACATTTCCCCTCCAACTAAAGTTTGGTGGCAAACTTCCTAAGAATAACCGACCGTTAGCATTTGTGAAGACGAAGAATTTGCACATATATACAATCCGAACGCATAATATTTACCACTAATAAAATTGCGACTAATATCTATCTAAACTATATATATATATAATAATCTAATATATATCTGTATCGTTTTGTGTTTGTGTGTTTTGGTGTGTTGTGTGTGTGTTGTTGTGTTGGTTGTGTTGGTGTGTTGTTGATGTTGGTGGTGTGTTGTGTGGTTTGTGCGCGTCGTTGTGCGTGGTGATGCGTTGTGTAGCTGTGTTTGAGTGCGTACGGCGGTGGTCCATATACCGCCGTCACCATCATCCAGCGTCATCAGATCCCTCGATCGCCGCAGACCATCAGCGCGGTCTTCCCATTTCCGGAATATGATAAATGCTTTATATGATGAAAATGTTCGCCCAGTTACAAATGGAAAGCCTACACCAGCGTACAAGTCACATATATATATATTAAATATCATATTCTTATATATAATACACATACCGTATTTTTGTAGATAAAGCGATACTCCACACCGTCGTATGTTATGTGTGTTGCACATTCCGCAAGCGAGTGGATACACACATGGATCCCGTACTGGAATCGATGCAGCAAGCAACAGCATAAGTAGCAGCAGCGTATAGTAGGAGAAGCAGCAACCGTAAGCAAGCAGCAACACCAGCGACCACCGTAAGAAAGCACCAGAGCCCAGCAGCAAGAAGCATAGCAACCAAGACGAGCAGTACATGTTAGTGTCAGCATCACCAGCAGACAGTAGCGACGCCAGTAAAGAGCAGATAGTATGTAATTATAGTAGAATAAAGCAGCCAGCAGCAGTAAGAGCAACAGCAGCAGCAAACGCGGCAGTAGCATCCCGCAGCCACATCAGCAGCAGCGACAGCCTGAAGACAGTATCAGAGATACAGAGGTCAGCAGAGCACCGTCAGACATCAAGTAAGAGTCATCAGCAGCAGTAAGAGCATCACAGCCACATCAGCAGCAGTACGCAAGCAGCAAGCTAGCAGCACAGTAAGAGCAAGCAGAGCCAGTAAGCAGCAGCAGTGCAGTCGACAGCAGATCCAGCAGCAGCCATATCAGCACACTAGTAAGAGCGAGCGCGCAGCAGCAGCAGCAGCATAGCAGCACACAGCAGCAGCACGCAGCAGCAGAAGAGGCCAGCAGCAGAAAGAGCAGCAGCAGCAGCAGCAGCAGTATCATCACCATCAGCACATCAGCAGCAGCCAGTAAGTCAGGCCATAAAGCAGTAGTAGTAGTATAGGCAGCGCAGCAGCAGCAGAAGTAAGAGCAGCCAGCAAGCAGCAGCAGCCAGCTAGTAGAGCCGCATGCACGGCAGCAGCCAGAAAGCAGCAAGCACATTAAGAGACCAGCCACAGCCAGCATAAGTAGATACAGCACATCAGCCAGCAGCAGCAGCCGTAAGACATCAGCAGCACAGTGACTCATCAGCAGCGCATCGCCTCTCAAGTATCACAGCACACAGCAGCAGTCAGCAGCAGAAGTACCAGCAGCAGCAGTCCACCAGCAGGCAGTGTAGTAATCAGCAGCACAGCATAGTATAGAAACGCAGCAGCATACGTAGTAGTATAGTCATAGTAGCATAGTCAGCAGCAGCATCAGTAGAGTAATATATAGTATCTGAGATAGTTAAGTAGTAGTCCATCGTCAGATGAAGGTCCGGACAGCAGCAGCACAGATTAGTATAGTATAGTGTCATATCAGAGTATCAGGCCATCGACCCCGCCAACAGGACCCGCCGAAATGCCACAGGCCCCGGTCACAGCCCGCCCGCCAAAAGTAGAGCACAGCAGCGAACAGTATAGTAGATATATTAGATACTCTAGGGGCACGTGCCTGGCGCTCTTCGTCCCGCTCGGCCGTCCTCGGTACCGCCGGTGCGCTCCCTCGCGTGTGTTGGTGCCTCCCTGTGTGCCCGCGTGCCGCGCGGCGGGGCCCCGGTGGTGTGGCCCCGCTGGCCGCGCGTTCGTTGGTTGCCCCCGTGCCGCCTCCCTGACGCCGCGCCTCGTGGTCGCCCGTGCGCCCTCTCTGCGCCCCCCTGCGGTGTGCCCCTGCCGCTGGTCCGGCCGCCTCTTCGGTTTTCCCCCCTCTGCTGCCCCCTCCCGCCGCGATCTTTTTGCTCCACTGCTCTTTGCCGCCTGCTTTATTTTCGCTCCGACGCCCGGCTCGCCCTCCTTCGCCGCCCGTGGCCCCCTCCGCGCTCGTTGCCCGTGGCCGCGCCCTGCCGCTCCCCCCTCCTGCCCGCCCCCCCCGGGGCGCCCGCCCGTCCCTCTCCCGTCTTGCTTGCCCATCGCCCTCTGTGGCCCCCCTGCCCGCTTCCCTGTGTTCCCGCCCTTGTCCCGTCCGGCCGTTCGACTTGCTTTGCGCCCGCCTGGTCGCCTCTCCGCCGCGTGTTGCCGCGGGTCCTCCCCTGCTGTCTTCGCCCCCCGCTTGGCGGCTGGCCCCCTGCCCTTCCGCCGCTCCTCTCGCCGCCCCCGCCCTGTGCCTTTCGACCCGCTTCGTCCGTCCCCCCCGCTCTGTGTGGCGGGGCTGTGCTGGTGTGTGTCGTGTGTGGCGTGCGTGTGTGCGGTGTAGTCTTGGTGTGTTTGTGTGGTGGGGTCTGGTGGTTTGTGCGTTGGTGACGTGCGCTGTGGTGTGCGAGTCGGTTGTGTTGCGGCGTGTGTGGTGTTGTGCTTGCGGTTGGCGGTCTGTGTTTGTGTGCGGCGTGGTTGTCGGTATTGTGTGTGCGTGCGTGCGGCGGGCGCGCGCGTGCGTTGCGCGCGACGTGCCTGCGCGTCTGCTTCCGTGTGTGCTCTGTACCGCCGCCTCCCGCTTGCTGTCTCTTCGTGCGCGTGCGTGTGTGCGCCTCGGCGCGTGCGTGTTTGCCGCACTGCGCGTGTTGCTTTCCCCCGCCGTCGCCGCCGGGTCCCCCGGCCACCGCTCGCCGTACGGTCCCCCTCGGCTTCCTCGCTCCGGCCGCCCGCGCGCCGTCGCGTCCCCCCGACCCGCCACCCCCTCCCCGTACAGCCTGCTGCGCCCGTCGGCCCTCCCTCCTTCCTCCGCCGCGTGCCCGCCCCCGCTGGCCTCCGCGGCCTGCCCTTCCCTCGCTCCGCCCGCGGTACCTTCCTTCCGTAACGCTGTCTACCCGCGCGTGTCGCCCTTCCCCGCTTCCTCCGCTGCCTGCCTTCCCTCGCTGTCCCCGCGCGTGTCTGCCCTTCCTCGCTGTCCCCCGCGCGGTCTTCCCTTCCCTCGCTCCCCCGCGCGTCGCCCTTCCGCCCCGTCCTCCGCGTCGCATCCGCTTACCGCCGTCCCAGCGCCTGCCCGCCCGTCCCGCTGTCACTCCTGCGTGCCGCCCTGCCTCCGCTAGCCGCCCCCTTCGTTTCTCTCTCTCGCTTCTTCCGCGCCGCCGCCCTGTCCGCGCGCCGTGCCCGCGCCCCTTCGCCCTTTTCTTCGCTCTCCTTGCCTCCGCCTTCGCCCCTGCCGGCCCTCTCCGCTGTTAGCGCGCCGCTCGCGCTGCCACGCCGTTCCGGAGGCTTTCGCGGCTCGCGCGTTGCCCGCACTCCGCGCCGCTCCGATCGCGCACTCCCGCCCTGCGCTCGCCTGTACTGTCCGGCTGCGGCCGCGCTGGCGCGGCGGCCCTCCAGCAGGGCGCGCCCGCCTCCGCCCCTCCGCTCCGCCCCTCACTCACCCCTCCCTTCCGCCCCTCCTCGCGGGGTCTCCCGCCCACCCCGTTTGGGGCTTCGCGTCCCGGGGAGCGCCTCGGAACGCTCCCCCCGTTGGCCGCCTCACTCCCTCTCTCCCTCTCTCTCTCTCCTTCCTCCTCTCCTCTCC
>NW_014577438.1:213174-217557 GCF_000485595.1 Priapulus caudatus
TTGACCTGCTGCTATTGGTCGGTTACATAGAGCCGGCGTGGAACTTGACACAGGCACACAGCACACGGTGTGGAATCTGCCACACGTGGAAGAAAATATCAAACACGTGTGATATTTTCCACACGCAAGAAATCGCTGTGTTTGCACGCGCACACGGTGTGTTTTGTGCTGCGCCATCAGCCACGCGTGGCCGATGGCGCAGCACAAAACACACCGTGTGCGGCAGGCTTAACAAAGCACTATTTCCTGAAATATTTTTTTTTATTGACCTTGGTACCACTGGTGCCATATCATCAGGAGTAGATAAAGGGGATCCCTTTATCTACTCCTGATATCATGTAAAAATGTTTCGGACCAAAAAATAGGACCAAAATATTTTTAACTAACGATCTCGTCTTTGTTATAGTATCTATAGTGTTATTTTAAGAAATATATAATATATAGGCCTAGCGATATTACTTTAATTAAACTTGAAATTGACTTTTACTTAAATGAATTTATTGAAATTATTTTATTGATTTTATTGAATTTATTGAAAATAAAATTGAATTTAAATACACAGTTGTTAGGTTCTACAACAATACACATTATATCAAGAGTGCATAATAGATTATCTAGATGCTCTATTATGCTCTATTGCTATCTCTATGCTCTATGATGCTCTAGAGATGCTCTATTATTAGATGCTCTATTATGCACTCTTGATTATATTGTTAGAAGGTGTTCAACAATACACACTGTATTGTTGAAAATGTATTGTTAGTTACGAGGATTATCTGAGCTGAGACAACAGCGGCAGCGAGGTGAATCAGATGACACATTTGAACAGATTTCCGCGCCGAGCTATATGCATTGGAGCTGGTGAGACAGGCGCATAGATTTATGAAGGGCGTGCACGGGGATTCCCTCCCCTGTTCCATACCCGCAAAATCAAATCGGCGCGCGTAAACGGAATGGAGGGAGATATTGAATTGCAATACGCGCTATTTTTATGCGCCTTTGATCCTCTGACGCTGCCGCCAGCAGGGGGCGTTCCGGTGCACAAAGATGTCATCCCTGATCCACTCCCCGCGTGTGATTTAAATTGCGGTATTTCTTCAGTAAAAAAGTTCAGAATTACCTGTCAGACTATTGGAAAAATTTAGTTTTCAATGTGACGTTGGCATTATTCATACGTTCAAGCGTAGCTGTTCTCGTACAGGGCTACACTAGTCAATCGTTAATAATTATCTAAAAATGCTCAATGACGATTTTTACCATTTAATATGAATTAGGATGAAGTAAATACTTGGCTTTCAAATGAGCTGATCGCTGTTAATTGAATAGCATAGCTAGCGCTGTTGATAGTGCTAGCTCAAGACTGTGATGAGTTGTGGGCATTCTTCGTCCATTTTAACACATTTCACTATCACAGAACGACCTGGCAAACACGTGCATTCATAAACGACATGTATGATGTCATTGCACACACTTACACTACTTACATATCGCTTACCTTAATTTTAACATTCACACATATTCTGGCAAGTGTTTGATCTTACCGGACAGTAGAATGCGATATAATATGAGGGCAATAAAATGCACATGCACAATTCCATGATTCAAATATATGGAATATAGATGGAATCTATCTACTAACGTGAGGCTACGAACCTTTTTTATAATTGAGAACAAATACGTCGTAACCCGGCAGTTATATCACTCACAATATAAATTACAATCACAATATATTACTCCCCCCACAGTGCCCCCCCCCCACACACACACCGTATATACAATATAGACGCCACCGTCAACTATGCCATAGGGGCTTGTTATATCCATGGCAGATGGGCGGTCAGGGGGAGGAGCGAACATCGCCTTTCTTTAGCGTTGATCATCGACCTTCACGCGCACCCAAAGCCGAACTGTGGTACTGAAAGCAACGTAAATGTGCGTACACAAGGAAGAAAACAGGACCTCGAAAAAAAGAAGATCCCTTCAAGGCGGGGTTGCGCTAAGTTTACACTAGGAAGCGGGCGAATTTCCGAGGCATGTAGTCGTCGATATTGTGGCGGCGTTCGTTTGAGAACATTCACCCCACTAAAAGGGTTTGGGTGCAAACTTCCTAGAATAACCGATCGGTTAGCATTTGGAAGACGAAGAAGTTTGCACATATATAACATCAAGCGCATAATATATTACATCTACTATAAAATATTGTCGGACTAATATCTAATACTAAACTATATATATATATATATATATATGTACCCTAAAATCCGCTGCAACGAATAATTGCTTGGGACGTCAACTTATCGAGTTATCTGAGAGAACCGCTATTTCTGGCGATCATTTGGGTTGATAGAATCCAAATTGAAATGAACTGAGTGTGTTTAGCAAGCTTTACCGGACGGCGTACTAAGCGTCGATGCTGCCAACACTAATCGCGGATGGCGTGCTACGGCAATAGTAAATCCTAAATTCATCAGATCGCATGCACGGCTCGCGGACGTGCGAGCTACAGCGAATACTCACCGAACTGGTACGCACGCGCGCCACGCATGCGCGGTATGCCGACGCACGCACACACGCACGTAATGAGACCCAACCTAAGCACGCGGCCCAGCACTAAACACTATACAGAGCGGGCACCACAGTACAGCACACCAAAAGACATACCAGTTCACACGCACACGACCAGTTTTCTTGGCCTACTTCGCATGTACCCCCCCCCACCCAACAGTTCCTTGGTTCAAGTTCGAAGCAATACTCACCATTATATTTCGCACAGCGGGGGGTAGTCTGACCAGTCGTATCGATCACACATAACGCCACGATCCTACCTGCATCACACAGCAGACCAACTACACACGCATAAACGCAATGCTATGAACGGCATTCGATATTCTTGCACAGTATATGGCTAGAGGTTCTTTATTGTCACCATAAGGTACTCATCGAAGTAGTCTGTTACGGTTACGAATATAATGAAGCGTGACCCTGGCTACTATCTAAGTCCGATGCGTCTACTTCGACGCGGACATCACTAACTGAGTCTAGGGGAGTCGCATTCTACGCCTACTCGCCTATTAGACGAAATTTGTTATTTTGTTGGTTACAGATCCGGGCGTACCCGAATGTTTCAAGAAAAAACGAATAGAAAATTGAAATCTGTATTTTTTATTACCCGCGGACCTTTTCTCCTAAAAAATATTAAAATATAAATGTTAATGGTCAAAACAAAAACAAGTTTTCATAGAACAACAGTTATAAATAATGAAAAATATTACAAAGTTGAGTGTTCTTTAATTCTATGTTTTCTTAAGATACTTGTATATCATTATATAGAGTATCAGCTCTGTGATTTTGACTCTGGTTTGATCTGACAAAACGAGCAATTTTTTTTTTTTTTTACTTTAAGCCTTGAGATCGAACAAGCTAACAACAAAAATTCTGTAAATCAAACAATAAAACTGGGTGGGCCTAACCCTAAACCCTAACCCTAAACCCTACGGCAAGTCATAAGTCGGCCACCGTGGCGCGCATGCCATACGCAAGTTGTAGAGGCAAAGTTCGCGGCTAGTGTAGCAGTGGCACAGCTAGCTTAGCGAGTGCGATAGATTTCTTCTCATATACCACGTAACACTGTACTGACCCAGTATACTTCGTCTGCCTGCCTACTGCTACTGTTACTGTACTAATGCTATCTGCGGCTGCTTGTTGAAGCTGCTTGCTCGCTGATTACTCACTTGCTGCTGCTTCGCTTCTGACTGCTCACCTGCTTGCTGATTGCTAGGTGCTTGGTGTTGTCTGACAATCAGGCTTGATAGTGCTATGGGAATGGGCAAGCTATGATTTGCAATCGTGGTCGGGGGCAGGCTATGCGAAAGGATCGGGGGCGGCGTTCCAGAGGCTCGCCGCCGCTGGGAGTGGATGCACTTAGTGCTGTGCAGACGAGAGTACGTGTCCGAACACACACTGAGACTCGAACACACCGAGCACGAGCTGGGCGCACTAACACACATGGGCCACGCACGCACGGGCACGCAACCGGCAGCAGCGCGGGCGGCAACGCGGTGCACACATGCCACGCTGGGTCCACACGCCCACGCAGTCATCACACACACACCACACCCACATGCCGAGGGTCCGATACCACACAGTCTTGCACACGCACAGTGACTGAATGGTCCCCTGCGCGTGTTGTTTTTTTCTTGGTTCTCGGGTCGTGTGGTGGGTGTGTTGGACCGTCTGGGGCGGGGACGCTGGGTCTGGCTATGATTGCTGCGTGATTTGTGTGGTGTGGGGCCACACACAGCTGCACCTACAACATCAGACAACACCGACACTAACACAGCACGTACACACGCGCACCACGCACGCGCAGCACGCACGCAGACG
>NW_014577438.1:225082-227871 GCF_000485595.1 Priapulus caudatus
CTGTTTATTGCGATGTTCAGCTTAGTTCGAAATCAACGCTCGTTTCCAGATAGGCGACTAGAGTGGTTGGCTACGCAGGCAATTTGATCAGCTATCATGATCTTGTGTATTTTTCGTGATTGACGTTTAGTAACGGGAATGTGAAGTCGCGCATTTCGCTCGCTCGATGGCTAGACTCGGTTAGTACTATAGAGCGAGCGAAGGCGCGGTTTTGAGGCGCAGCACAATTTCCAAAATTACGAAAATTGGCTCATTTTATGAACTTCTATTGAATAGTCACGAATGTTCGTTCATCGTTGTTACATCATGTTGCGTTTTTAAACAGATAGAATTTGAAAAGAATCCGAGTCGCTTACTTGATTTTGCTAGAACGAGCGTGAGCAAATGATGAAGGGGCCCTAACGTAGTGTAATATGTGACTGGCATATACGGTTGAATCCTGAAATATATGCATTAAGCCACGTTTTTATGTTGGACGGCAAATCTTTTATATATTTATACAATAATATATAAATTTTAAATATTAGTCTATTACATTGTAATAAATTAATTGAAGCCGCTAAGATGTTGCAAAGAAAGTAGACGTGTGTTGCTAAGGACTGTCCCAATGTACGACCCCTTAGCGTATTTCTACGCTAGAGGACGCGGCGGTCGGGCAGACGCTTTAGCCCTGACATTGCAGAAGAAAACGTATAAAAACAAGTAATAGTAAAAATAACAACAATAGTATAGGTTGTAAAAAGAATTTGAATATAGCATCAAAAATGTTTTTCTATTAGAAATGTGCAGCGTGGCCCGCATATCTCTCATCTAGAAAATAGTAGCGGCTTACATTGATAAGGAAACTAACTATATAATCATCGCCAACGTTATACATGCCTAAATTTGATTGTATCCTAGCTGATCAGAGTAAGCCTATTTGCTAGCCTGTAATGTACCTTCTTCCTCTTCGCTACTACTATATTTTTATTGCACTTACTTCTTTCTCGTGCCGTGCATCAGTATTGTGATCGTCGTTCATTAATCAATTACATCAGTAATTTTTATTAATTTACAATCAGTAATTTATATCATCAACTGGCAATAAAAAGCGATGACTTTTATTAAAATAAATTACTGATGTTCTTTTTCTATAATAACTTCTGCTGTTTACTATTACTAATTATATGAGTGTCATATCGTAAGAGTATAATATGATAAAGTTTGGGCCATATACTAGTTGCTACACAATGCTTGCCAATCACAATGTTTGAAATCGGTCTATGGTCGGTAAATTTAAATAAATATGGTAAAAGTAGTTTAGACAAGTAAATATGCATACACTATGTAAGGTTCTGGCAGACACGCTCCATCACATCAAACATTGACAACGAAGGCCACGCAAGGCAACGCATTGAAGAATAGTCATAGATAGATATTAATTTGTGAATAAACTCATTAAAACCCCAGGCAGTATAGGCATTGTATTTCTCGATCGACCAATCACAGAGCGCCTGTGTCCAAACCAATGTCACCGACTCTGTTAAAAATAGCCCATCACGATTCAGGCTAATTATTTGTTGTTCCATAATTATTTGAGTAGGGGCACGATGCAGCGAGCAAGAAAGGCAGAGAGACAGAGCAATAGAGAGGGAGAGAGAGAAAAAGAGGGGAAAGAGATAGAGAGAGACGTATATATATATATATATATATATATATATATATGATAGAAAAGGCGAGTGCATGCTTATATAGCGCATATACGCTAATTGAATAAGGAGCGTCTTGTGGGCGAGCGTTATTATGGTAAAGCGCGCGCGATCACTTGCCATCGGGCGCTCTTCTTTCTTAATCGGATGGAGCGGAAAGTGAGGTCACGACTTAGACACGAGAGCGGCTTTTACTCTGTGTGTGTGTGCGAGAACAGGGGAGAGAGAAACCAAAGCAGAGAAGGGGAGAGATGGCGAAAGATAGATAGAGGGAGAGAGAGTGAGCGAGAGAGAGAGGGGTGGAGGAGAAAGAGAGAGAGAGAGAGAGATGGGGAAGGCAAAGCGGTTGCCTGAGCGGGGACTTTCATCTATTGCGGCTGGGACGTGACCTGCTTTCTCCGGACGCTGATTGAAAACGCACATAAACCTCCCCCGCCGCCAAACAGAATCAGCGCCGTTTTGTTTTCGAAATGATCTAATTGCTGATTTCATTACGCACGCCGGTTTACTGCGTTTCAATTACCGCTGAGTGGCTTATTCGTTGGACAAATGACCGGCGCATTGTGACTGGGATTAGAATGCGAACGGGCGGACGCAGCCATATATATATATATATATATATATGTGTGTGTGTGTGTGTGTGTGTGTGTGTGTGTGTGTGTGTGTGTGTGTGTGTGTGTTGTGTGGTTGTGGTGTATCGCATGTGTAGACACGCACGCACACATGCAATATAGTATATACGTATCACTGACCTGCTAACAGTGGGCGATTGTAATTCATGGTCGATGGATGGATGGATGGATGGATGGATGGTAATGGATGTGGGGGGAGGTAGATACGTGCGCGAACGTCGCCATCGAGGTATCGCTTGCCAATTATCCAATCATAGTTATAGAACAGTAACTAAGCAACCGCAATGATTGGCTGTCGTGGATTTTTATCTTGCTATCAGCAGTGAGCCCTGGTCACGCGTCCTTCGCATATAGGTTCGATAGTTCGACCACTGATCACTATACTAATCTGTACGACCCCTTAGCGTATTTCTACGCTAGAGGACGCGGCGGTCCGCAGACGCTTTAGCCCTGACATTGCAGAATGAAA
>NW_014577438.1:232896-243581 GCF_000485595.1 Priapulus caudatus
TTCATTAAAAGAATATGTGTATCACTTGAAAGTCGACACTTTGCCGATTAGGCCTCTCATACCACACACACGCTCACGCGCGCGCCTTGCACACACACACACACACACACCACACACACAACACACACGACACACACACACACAACAAACACACACACCAGAACACACATACAACACACACAACACACACACACACACCCATCACACACACACACATATCAAAACACAGAACAACAGCAACAGACAAGACACATAGGCACACACAAACAAACACCAAACACACAGCCAGACACACACCCACACACACACACACACAGCACACACACAGCACACACAACACACAACAATGATGGCACACACATACAAACAAACACACACACAACACACACATCACACAAACAAACAAGCACACAGACAGACACACAACATCATAACAACACAAACAACCACACAAGACAACAGCAACACCAACACACACACACACACACACACCACACCACACAGCTGCACACACCCACAACCACACACATCCACACACACAGACACACCACGCCACACATGCGACACCCATCAACCACAGCAACATCATCACCCACACACACCAACAACGACACACACACAGACACACACACACACATCATCACACATTTCCACCAACACACACACACTTCCGCACACACAGCGGCTATCAGCACACATATATATATTATATATATAAAAATAAATATAATATATATAACCTACGAGAGAGAGAAGCAGAGCAGAGACGAGAGAGACGAGAGAAGAGAAAAGAGAGAGAGAGAGGGGGATATCAACGCGATCCAAGCATAACGGATAACAGTTAAAATAATATATCCAAACAGAATATAAAAACCTTACGTACGATCCCTGTATTCTGCGAGAGTAAATGACGCCATTGCCAGGTACGGCGTCGAATCCTGTTCAGACATAACTCAATATCCGATGTTTCGCGTGCAGGATAACTACAAGGGTGTCTACGATCCGGATGCCGGAACACTGATGGCCGACAAGTGTCTACGCTGTTTACAGGTACGCAGACGCGCCTCATTGACGTCACCACGATGACGTCACCCCAGGCACTATAGCGTCAGTCAGGAGTATAGCATATGCAACGTTTGTGAAATGAAAAATAACGTTCTTTTCTGGGAGTGAAGAGCCTATTTTTCAATAGGATGTGTGTATTCTTATATACGCCTAGCGCGGTTGCCACTTCGCCCTAGTCAATCACTGTCGTGATGGAGCATTCTAAAGGCAATGCTCGGAAACTAAGTGTCAGAAAGCCGACAATTTGGCATGTACGTGTGAACAAGACGTAGCTTAGTGATTGACTGGACTAACCTCACAGAACGAGCAACAACATGCGGTTATTTAGCTCAGGCGGATTGGTACAAATGAATGATGATGATGTCGGCATGAATCACTCCCCTTCCTTTTCCCTCTCCTCTCTTCCCTTAGCCCACTCTTCTCTTCTCTCCCACACTCTCACCCCTCTTTCCCGCTCTCTCTCTCTCGCGCTCTCTCCTCTCTCTCTCTCACGTTCACGCTCATGTCTTCTCGCCGCTCTCCCGCTCTCCTCGTGCGCGCTCTCATCCTCTCCTCTCTCTCTGTCTTCTGCGCTCTTTCTCTCTCTCTCTCTCTCTACTCCCCTCTCTCTCTCCCTCTCACTCTCTTTCAATCTCTCTCTCTCTCTCTCTCTCTCTCTCTCTAATATATATATATATATCATACTATAATAATATATATGTAATTATAGGATCTCTTCGTGAAGCATGGTGGAACGATCAAAGATGGAGTCAAAGTGTTAACCCTGCATCCGCAGTCAGTCGATCACGTGGTCGTAAGAGAGCCGGACAAGTCGTTTTACACGGCGAAGAACGTCGTACTTTAGTGTCGGAACCGTGGGCGACCCAAAGCCCTTGTCGGACTGCCACCGCATCCGGGCGACGTGGCCACTTACAGGTAATACACGAACACACACCACAAGACACACACACACCACACACACACCACACACACACACACACACACAACACACCCACACACACACACACATACACCACACAGCATAACAACACAGCACACCACACACAAAACACACACACATCCACAACGACACAGCAACGTACGCACGCACACACGCCCCCACGCACACACACCACAGCGGACACGCACAAGCACAGCCCACACAGTGACACACGCACACAACACACGCACACACAGCACACGCCACACGACACATGCACACACACACAACACACACACACACACACGCAGCACGCAGCCGAACACAGCACACGCACAACACACCCACACGACACGCACACACACACCCAACACACACACACAACACACAACCCACGCGACCCCCACCACTCCACCACCACACACCACACACACAAACCACCACACACACACACACCCAGCACGCTTACGCACGACACAGCACGGCGACGCACGACACCGCACACACGCCCCCACGCAACACACAACACACACACACAACGGACACACACAAGCACACGTAACAACACATTGACACACGCACACACACACACACACACAGCAGCGCACACGCCCCCCCCCACAACAACATCACGCACGTACACACGCCCTCACACGCACAACACACACATACCAACACACACAACCACACGACAAGCACACACACAAGTACACCCACAGCAAAACCGCACACACACACCCACGACCACACAGCCACGCACACAGCACACACACACACACGCACACCACACCGCGTCAGCACACGCACACTGCCACACGCACAACGCACCAACGCACACGCACGAACGCACACACACGGCACGCACGAAGCACGCACGCACACTGGTCGTCCACGCACACACACCGCCCCCTTCCCCACACACACACGCACGCACCCACACACGCCCCCTCCACACACAACACACGCACACACACACACACACACACACACACTTTAATATGTCATCCAAATATACTGTCACGCCTGATGAACATTACGTTATGTGACAGTCCGTTACGTTACATTCCATTACTTGCGTTATATAATATTGTCATACTCGTATTTTCGTTATTTGCATCGTATATAGGCATGCAAACCGAATCCGGTAATGCACGGTGAGGCAGGTACAGAAGCGGGACGGGATTTCATTACACTATATCATCTATAACGAACAAATGTCCACGCGAGACTGCATCAAAATTTTCTAATTGTGAATGTAATCGCATTAGGGGCTAGTTTGCGGAATTAACACTGTAATCGCATTACATTTTACCTTCACCGCCGTTACATAGATACATACATACATACATACATACATACCATCTACATGACATACATAACATACATACATAACATACCATACAATACATACATACATACATCCAATACATTTACATACATACATTCATACTAACATACACTACTACATACATACCTACTACATACATACAATACATACATACATATCATACAGTACATATCATACATACATACATACATCTACATACAGACATACAATACAACATACATACATACATACTACATACATACAATAATACATACATACATACATACATACAATCATCATAACATACATACCATACATACATACATACATACATACATACAATAACAATACATACATACATACATAACTCATACATGCATACATTACATACCATACATACATACATAATCATACATACATACAATACATAACATACATAGCATACATACATACATTACATCACATCATACACATACAGTGACATAACATACATACATCAAACATACATACAGTACATACAACATCACATACAATACATACACTACTATACATACATACAACATACATACTACATACATACATACATACATACATACAATAACATACATACATACATACATACATAACATAATACTAGCATAATCATAACATACATACATACATACATACATACCATACAACATACAGTACAAACATACATACATTACATAATAAAATCACATACATAACATACATACATACCATACGATACCATACATACATACATACATACATACATACATACATACATACACCTACAACATATCATACATACCATACATACATACATAACATACATACATCACAGACATACGATACATACAGTACACATACTATACAATACCTACATACACTACATACATACTACATACATACATACATCATACATAATACATACATACATACATACATACATTACATACATACATACATTACATACATACATAACATACATACATACATACATGAACATAATACATACATACATAACATACATACATACATACTACATACATCATAATACATACATACACATACATACATACCATACATACATACATACATACAACATACAATACATACATACATACATACATACATACATACGATACATACATACATACATAACATACATACATACATACATACATCCATACATACATACATACATTACAGTAACATACATAATACATTACATACATTTACATACATACGGGATACATACATACATACATAATACATACATACTACATACATACATACATACATACATACATAACATACATTACATACATACATACATACAAATAGCGATACATACATACATACATACGATACATACAATACATACATACATACATATCATACATACATACATACATAATACCATTACCATACATTACATACATACATACATACATTACATACATACATACATACAATCTACATACATACATACATAACATACATACATACATACATACATACATACATACTAATACATACATACTAATACATACATACATACGATACATACATACATACATACATACATACATACATACAAGTCATCACATACATACATACATACATAACCATACGAGTACATAACCATACAATACATACATACATACAGGTAGGAGTAGCCGAGCGGTGGAGATACATATCATACATATCATACATACATACACTAATACATACCATACATACCATACATCACATAACATAATACATACATACATACTACATACTAATACATACATACATACATACATACCTACAGCTACATACATACATAACATACATACATACATACATCATACATACATACATACATAGCATACATCGATTACATACATAAATACATACATAGCACTCATACATACATACAATACATACATACATAACATACATACATACATACATAATACATAACATACATACAGTGAGCATAAATTAATACATACATACATACATCACATACATGACATATACATAACATACATACATAACATACATACACGACATACATACATACATACATACATACATACATACATACATACATATCATACATACATACAATACATAAATACATACATACATATCATACATACATACATACATACATACATACATACATACATACATTAACAATACATTACATAACATAGCATACATACATACATACTTACGGTAACGACGGTAACGTACGTACGTACGTACGTACGTAAGTGTTGTGTGTGCGGCGTGGCGTGCGTGCGCTGCGTGCATGCGTCCGCGCATGCGTGTGTGTAATGTGCGTGTATTTTGTGTGTGATGTGTGGTGTGTGTGGTGTGTGTGTGTGCTGTGTGGTGTTGTGTGTGTGTGTGTGTGTGACTTTATCGGCAGCAGCTTTTGAGACGAACATTTAGAATCGCGCGTTGTGAGCCATAATAGTTTCCCGTCTGCTACTCATCGTTAAATAGATGACTAAGACGCCGAACCACTGCTGCGGACGCGATGTAAATACCACGGGTTTACTTTCTTTCGTTCATTCTTTCTTTCTTCTCGCCATGCTCTCCGTCCGCGTGCGTGCGTACGTGTGCAGACGGTGCGAGTGAACGTGTGCCCTACTGGCGGGAGAAGCGTCCAGGAGACCTACCACTTCAGCCGGTGTCCTGTGATGTGCGACTTCCAACGATCTCATCCGGTAACTACTTGTTGGTTATCTACCAAGCGGACGAGTATCCACGGTCACGTTCAGAAGTATGGTCGCGCTTATAGTATATGAGGAGTCACAAGTCAAAGCGGGTGATATTCATAGTGGTGGTAGTATTAGCGTTGGCGTTAGCTTTGGCGTTGGCGTTGGCGTTGGCGTTGGCGTTGGCGTTGGCGTTGGCGTTGGCGTTGGCGTTAGCATTAGAATTAGCATTAGCATTAGCATTAGCATTAGCTTTTCATAATTTTTTATTATTATAGTTATATTATCATTATTATTAATATTAATTAATATTAATAATAATATTAATAATAATGATTATTATTAATACTAATAATAATATTAATAATAATGATTATTATTATTGTATTGTTTATTATTTTAGCTTGGCAGGCACATCGGTAACGTCGTTGACCCGGATAATCGTGACGAGGCAGCTCAGCATATCATACCGGCTCAGTTGGCCGTGCTAACCGATTATGTTAGCAAATACATACCGGGCCTGGACGCAGCCGACGGGCCCGCCATATTGGAAACGTGCATGTACACGGTGAGTGCGCATGCGGGCGATGACGTCACAACGTGGCCGTAGCACTGCCGCGCGATCAACGCGTTTACAATCAAAGCGTGTGATACAATGTTGTACCGTGGTCTGTCGCTAACTGTGCACTTAGGATATTCGATGGAAGTTTAGAGTAGCAGAATTATTTATGGGCTGTAAGAGTATAAACACAGGGCTGTAGCCGAAGGAAATTACCAGGTGGGCGTTCACATAATTTTGTGAATTAATTGAGTAATGGCGAGGGATTTTTTTCGTGTCCGTTTCGAGCACGCACGCGAAAGGATTATAGAGTGAGGAAGGCGAGAAGTTCGTTCTATTAATTTCATTGCGTTTATTTTTAGTGTATTTATGTCTATATTAGGTTAATCATTCTATTTTGCTCTACAATCTGAGTCCCCCTCCCACCTCCAGAGGCTGCCGCCATGCACCACGCATCACACGCCTTTCATACACACGCAGTCGTATAAATACATACTGCCGTTCGAAGTTCCCATCTTGTTTGTGCGCTCGCGTTAATTGGCGTGCTTGACCGTTTGATATATTGAAGCCCTTATGGCTACTAAAGCCTTTATTCTACCTATACATATAGTCTACTGAAAGCCTCATTACACCGAAGCCTTTATGTTAATGATACATTTAGTCTACTGAAGTCCTCATGTCACTGAAGCCTTTATTCTACTGATACCTTTAACCTACTGAAGTCCTCATGACACTGAAGCCTTTATTCTACTGATACCTTTAGCCTACTGAAGTCATTAAAATACTTAAGACTTTATTTTACGGATGCCGTTAGACTACTGAATCTTTACCCTACTGATACTTTTAGTATACTGAAGCCCTTATTATACTGAACTACCGCCGTAACTACGCCGGTCGGCGCCGGTCGGTAATAGCCGGCTCTGGTGTTGGCCGACCGGCACGCATCTTTAAATAACATCCTTCCGACCGGCACAAAAATGATTGTGTTTGTGTAAAATTACCTTCAAAATAGTGAGCAATCTACAAATAATCACAACTGATACACTTATAATTAATTTAAAGAACAACTCTGAGTTTAATCTCAACAATAATTATGTGTAAAATCATAATTTGATCACATCGTACAGCACACAGTACACGCAGTATAGCTGGCTAAGCACCATGTTGCTATATAATTATTTATGCATATTAACCTGCTTACTGTGCACGCCTGCTAGTGCACGCTTTTCGGCCCAGCTGAATGCATTCGCATAAAAGAGCGTGTAGCAAGCGCGTTCTCGAAATGCAGTCACATTTCCATATCGCCACTCGTAGAAATATTGTCAGAAATGACAGAAAAAAGCCCGCCGGAAAAAAAGCGCGTATATACGCGCGCGCGTGTGCGCATGTGTGGAAACATAATTAAATGGTGCGTAACTTCATGACAATCTCTATCTATCAATTTCATTTCATTTCTCTCTCTCTCTCTCTCTCTCTCTCTCTCTCTCTATATATATACATATGTATATATATAACACATACATCTTTATGTATATATATATATATATATATATATATTGCGTTGTCTATATGTCCGCAGGTGACGCCAGATGAGGTCTGCATCATAGACAGACACCCGCAGCACCCTAATGTGATTTTCGCCGCTGGATTCTCCGGTATATACCCGTGCACATTAGGCACACGTGTACTCGCTCGCTCGCTCGTAATTTAATTTCACAGAAGCAAGAAATCGCCATCAGAGAAAATGTCACGTCGTTTCTAATAGGCCGCCGACAGGTGGTGCTGGCGGCGGCGAACGAGCGATGACGCCACGCTATCGCTTCGGCTGACCACCTGTCGCGGTCCGTGAAGCACGTAACCTGACGTCATTTTCGCTGTGGTCGTTGTTAGAATCACTGTAGCCACTACGACAGCACTATAACACAAAACATACTAGTATACAAAAACGATAACATAACGATTAAAATGTTTCTGACAACGACCTCTTTGTTATTATCATGGTCATTATTTTGGGCAGTCATAAGCAGTCGGTATTCTAAAGCCGTTACATCTAAGTAAACTCTATATAAACGCGGTGATTGATTCCACCGATGGCTTTATTCGCCTTCTTCGTCCGTTTTTGAGCAGCGCACAAGCTCGTTCATACTCGCCTATCGATAATTAATCGATACGGGATTAACCGCAGTTTAACGTTATCATCGATTCGGCGAGACGACTGATCATGCTCACCTATTCTTGACGCGATTAAGTCGGAGATTCAGTCTAAACTGAATGTCTATTTGTGCAGGTACTGGGTTTAAGCTGGCTCCGGTACTAGGAAAAGTGCTGGCGGAGATGGTGTTGGGATGCAAGACCTCCTACGATACGACTCCATTCAGCATGCGGAGATTCCAGGCGAAGTCACGGCTATAAACAACGCGCTCGACCAGAATGTGATATACTGATTACTGATTAATGATAAATCAGTGGTGATCGTCTTAACAATCATGTTATTTTAATTTTAATTAGTAAGATCTATTACTAATCCCTATTTAGAAGTAACTGTAGTAAAGGTGTGCTGTTAAAGTTGAGGATTTTTCAGCGGGATGCTATTTTTCGAGTATACACTAATGCGGCATTCACACAGTGCCGATTATGGCTCCCGTTTGAGATCAAACAGCGCTACGACACGAAAAGTGAAAAAGTCGGATTATTATCCTCAATGATCTGGAATGTCCTATCAGTGTCTGAACGCAGTCGTATACGTTCGTAACAAAGTCCTACGGATCGGGAATGATCCGGAGAGGTCGGCCCAGCACTCCCGGCAGTTAGGTGCGTCCCGTAACATTCGGGAAACTCGGCCGATTTTGTCTAGTCGGATTACAATCGTGACTATGTCGTGACAGATTCTGCTCTATCGGATCAAAATCGTAACAATGTTCTGTGTTGTCTGGACGGTGTCTGAACGGTGTCTGGACGGTGTCCTGTGGATCAGGAGGCTGTCGTGATGAACGGGCATGATCTGGAGAAATTTTTCATTGCCGTTTCTTGTCGATTAAGTCCAGATTACGTCCAGATCTAACGGATGTCTTCCATCAGCGTCGGTTCACTGTCGGGTCACTGTCTGATCTCTGTGGGATCGCATTCGGGAGAATCGGGACGCTGTCGGGACAGATTTGGTCGTTTTTTACCATGCGAAAGATACAAATCGGATCAGAATCGGATTCAGAACTGGAGAATCGGGACGAATTCGGCTGGAAACGGCTGAATCGGGACGCTTCCTGAACAATATCTGATTGTTGTCGTGATTAAATAAATTTTTATTAAAGTTTGAATTTCCCGCCACGAATCACAGGATCTTGATCAGACTTTTGACAAATTTTAATCGGGAATAGTCCTATCAAGGACGGCAGTAAAAATCCTGAATGTGTGATTGAACCTTAAAGGCTCAGTCACACATTCAGGATTCAAAAATTAGGGATGTAATCACGCGCCGACATAACGCCTGTAGCTGTGTAGATAGATGTACGGCTAAGTAGGGATGTACGCTAAGTATATGTATACGCCGGATGCGCGGCGGCAGCATGTTTATTATGTAAAATGTCCCCTGATGGCGATAGGAATTACAGACACCGTTCGCACGTCTACGATTAACAATAAAAGGTACACGCCGGGATTCCATAGTAGATGAAATGTTAATGGCTCGCGTGTAGAGCGTTCAATTATTTAGAAGCGCGTATTTTTTGCCATTCACGTTTTGCACGCGTCGACCGAATCATCGGTAAACAACAAGCTCACGTGCCTAGATCAGCTACGAAGCATGTAGAAGGCCGCCCAGTACGATACACGTCCACTACTATACACGCCTGCTACGATACACGTCTGCTACGATACACATCCGCTACGATACACGTCCGCTACGATACACGTCTGCTACGATACACGGCTGCTACAATACACGCCTGCTACGATACACGTCCGCTACGATACACGTCCGCTACGATACACGTCTGCTACGATACACGTCCACTACTATACACGCCCGCTGCGATGTATGTCTGCTACGATACACACCTGCTACTATACACGCCCGCTATACGATACACGTCCGCT
>NW_014577438.1:251487-254627 GCF_000485595.1 Priapulus caudatus
CGCGTGTGTGCTTACCGCAGGCACCCTACCCGCGATCACGCGTGTGTGCTTACCGCAGGCACCCTACCCGCGATCACGCGTGCGCGTGTGTGCTAACCGCAAGCACCCTACCCGCGATCACGCGTGCGCGTGTGTGCACTATAACACGCGCGGCAAAGTGCTCAACTACCGGACACAACCGGGAGGACGAAAACAGGGAGCTCATGCATAATTACTGATAATAAGCTGATCCTAATCGGTATTATAAGCTGTTGATATGATACGGCTCACCGTATGTGTGTTCAATGTATACAAACGCACGCACGCAGACACACATACGCGGCGTACTGTACAGGGGTTGATATAAACAGTAGTACGTACGGCGATAGACAAGCCTGCAATTTCTAACTAGCCATTCGGAGACTGGCGTATACTTCCCTTTACTGACAGAGCTAGCATGGCCATAGTCTGATGGATATACAACTTCCGCCAAGTTATTTAAAGTGTATTCAGACTGACATCTAGATTATGGTCGACCCATAGCGAGTGTAAGGACTAACCACATCTTCGCAGTAATCAGTCCTATTAATATAAGGGAAGTGGTAGTGTAACATACTCGCCTCGCTAATTCATATCTGACATTCTTTTCATGATCTCACCATAATACGCTTACTAATTCGTTCCGTAGTCACCATTACCTTAATTTTATTCACAATTGCACATGAGCATATATAAATGCATGTGTCGACAAATGGTACTCAATAAATATCTATCTTTCTAGCTATCGAAAGAAAATATCTCGCGAGAACTATATAGACAATCAGTAAGTTAACTAGCAAACTAAGTAATTTTAACGTCCTAAATTTTCATGCGCATGGATTTCATATATTACTCTTTCATTATCATGCCCATAAAGAACCATTTCACTGGAAAAAAATCTACACCAAGCATGAAAATTGCAAATGTTGACATCGTAAATACCACTTGCTAGCTGACGCGTATTAATCTGTTAGGAGTATATATTTCCGCGTCAACACTTTTCTCCCAACTTTTATTAGGAACGCTAAATGTATTATCGCCCTAGGCGACAGTTGCGATATTTTGCGGTAGGAATTGCGCACTGCCAGGTTACAAGCAGTACTCTAATAGATATACTAACACTACTTATTAATAGTGGGAAAGGTGTGTGTAAATATTAAGAAGAATTTTGTGGGGTTTGTGGTAATGTACGTGTATGGTAATGGTAAGAATTGTGGGTGCGTTATATAATAACCATACTACTTCACAGTTATATTTTCTACTAATACTACGATAATAAATACTTCAAATTCTCTACGAAAATATTATCTTCGAATGGATAATCCATTGGACCCAGATCTGTGGCTGCAAGGCGGAGTCCAGCTTTAGGAATGGCAGTGGGCATGCGCACTGTTCACACTTCCTGTGAGCAGACGTGCACAGTTACGTGACGTCGGCTCTCATGAATGAGACTGTTATTCATTTCGTTAGATATATATAGCGAGAGAAATACTCCTGATATATATATATATTATCAAGAGTGCATATTATGCACTCTTGATATTATATATATCCGTGGTCTCGTCAATCAAAATAGTAAAGCTACAGCAGACGAGTAGAGTAGTTTATCCACAGCGCTTACAGCCATTCGGCCGAACATTTCGCCAATGTTTGAAAAATGTGGCAACAGTTTACGTGTGAACGACTTTCAGTTTAGCTTACGGTTCGCGCCAGATGCAGGCCAACGATGAGTGCATGCATATACAGTCCCCTGCCAACAACCCGTCCCAAAATGTTACTAATTTTGTGTGATATTTGGCTCGGACTATAAAAATGAGGAAAACGTGTTGCTTTTTTATTTCAACATCTTTCAAGCACATATGTCTTTTCGTCAGACTTCACAAGAACAGAATGTAACCAGTTAAATGATGATATGTAATTACAATGCAATATACGCGTTACCATGATAATATGGTATCAGGACAAATACCCCCCGGACAATCACCCCCACTTTAATGGCGCAACTAAAGCACGAATGGCTCAGTCGCCCACGCTCATATTTGTCTTCACGCCTGGCAAAACATACCGCTCTTCGCTGCGCAATATCTACATGTATGTTTGTATATACAGGGTGACGCCGGTGAGGAACATAGATACGTATATCTACCGGCCCTTCTTTCGCCTCGCACCCGTCTGTTTATCGTGTCGCCAATCTATAATTGCCGCACGCTGGTCGTCAACATGCCATCACGAGCGGCAAGTCACGCCGCTATAGAAAAACGAACGCGATTTCTCCGCCGGACCCGCGTGAGAAGTATTTATCTTCCATTACAGACTACAGACGCAAGGCGAGCGCTCGCCGTGCGTGCGTGCGGTCGACAGTCGCATGAGAAATGTCTCCATCGGGCGTTGTGACACCGTGGTTCCGCTCTCAGGCCTCTGCGCCGAGTAAACACAGGTTTCGGCACGCAATATCGCGCCGAGAGCTGTCTCTTTGTATCAAACATTATCAGGCAAAATCGACCTATGCACGCGGAGTTTGCGCGGTATTAAGAGGTAGCGCGGTACCCAGTAGGTGTTCGGTGTGTGTAAACATGTGTGATCCACTTTAACTGTCCTAGCAATGGCGTCAGACAGGGTGCGCGGTTGTCTGCCTCTCTTAAATCGACATTTTCAGGCGAATAAATTAAGTGGCCCGTAGTAAAAGGTAAACTGATAAGAAAGATTAACCGATACTACTACTAACTAATTGACTATTTATACATTGCTACTACTACAACTACTACAAAGTAAAATAAGTATATACACCTAACGACATTTCACAGACAATAATTCTTAGTTGTAAGTTAACAGTAACCTAAAATAACAATGTTCGGATAACAATGAACATTCATATCTGATTAAGATCATAGCTCATGCCAGCTTTATTCTTGACATCGTTCTTCCGGCGCAGCATCAGTCAACATGCAGATGGACGTGTCAGTACTCTTTCCGTCACCGTGCGTGTCCCACTAATGCGCAAACAATGTAGCTCATAGGTCACGCCTGCCAGAGTCAGTCCCGAACTCCATGACAGATGGCGCTCTTGCTCATGGGCTTAATCTACCACTGCCACTAACCTGTATGATACAGGCGGTATGTTT
>NW_014577438.1:254994-257036 GCF_000485595.1 Priapulus caudatus
TAAAATTTGGACTAATAAAAGTTGCAAAGCTATTAAAAATCCGACCGTTATTTCATGACAAATTTGATAAAATAGTGATACGAAATAGTACGCGGATTGTGCGCCCAGATACCTCTTTCAAATCATACGATGTTTACGAATCTCCATTCGCTGGATTTCCCCCGAGCTCCGCCCACTTTAAAAATAGTGCTAGCATTGTGGCAATGGTATCCTGAGTGAGCGAAGGGGCACTGCATGCAGTTTGGGTCAGTCCCAGTCGAGAAGAACCGGGAATGCATCACACCAGGTTAGCTAGCTAGGGTGCTAACAGCCCTCTTCTTAAGCCGAGTGAAACTGCCTGCCGTAAATGCTGTCAAATGTTTAATGGATAATTCGAGTTTAAATACGCAGTAGCCATGCAATGCTGCACACGAAACAAGGGGCAGACTGAGAAACGCCGTCTGTTCTTGTGCATTCGAAAAAAGGTGCTCAAACCAGCAAAGCGTCAGTGTAAATGACAAATGTTCTAATAGCACACGCCATAAAAGCCTACGGAGTACCGACATCTGACACTAAATCTTTTCACTATATACCGTCTCGGTTTGCACTAGTTCTTTAAACACAAACAGGGCGACACTAGCGTCGGTATTAGCTGCAACGCGCTTATATACCAACAATTTAGGCTGGTACAACGCTCTCCACGCGTTACTGGCCAGTCCCTATCACACAACAGTTACACACAGAGCCTCCCATTAGGAGTTTGCAAAATTTAGGCAAAGGGAGAAGGCAGTCTACATCATAGCCAGACGGCAGCAGCACCCATCATTGAACTCATTTTTAAAAATAAATTGCGAACACTTAAGAACATCTTTTTAAAATCTAATGTCATTTCATTCCTTAACTTTCTTATGAGCCAATTCTACCGCAGACGAATAGGTGAATTATTCCAGTTCATCGGCAAGTCGTTCATGGTGCGATGAACAGGAGCATATATATCCCTTTTTTTCCAGTCGTGTAGACGCATAACCTGGGTAATTTTTTCCTAATGCAGACGCATATTTTCCGAATGCAGACCCATACCTGGGTAATTTTTTCCTAGTGCAGACGTAAAACATGGGTAATTTTTTTCTACTGTGGATGCATAGCGCGGGTTATTTTTACTAGTGTATAGGAATATAACCCGGGTTATTATGATCCACGATATATTGATGTCCAGATACGGACCCCCCCCCCCTATATCAGTGTATGCGTTGTTTTCCCCCCCATCAACCCCATTTGCGTTTTCCCGCACCTCGGCCTATGGCACACGGCCCATGGCACACGGCCCATGGCCCCTCGGCCCACGGCACCCGCCCCATGGCGTTTTCCCGCACTTCAGTTTTATAGTTCGGCAGGCGGCCGCCATATATAGTTGGCGGCAGCACTGTGCAGTCACTGCAAATAATGTTCAGGCGAATAAAGGCGTGTCATGTTTACTCATCCAACGCCGCGGACTTGCTGCCGGTAACCGGCTCGCCCTAGACACTACACCGCCGGAAGCTCGAACGCTGGATCGACGGTTCAGGCGCAAGCCCTCAAGTATTACGCCGCGTATCAGACGACAAGAACAAGCCAGCAGTGCTGCGACAGCGGCGATAGGTAACGTCGTGTACTGCTCACGTCCGCGACTAATGGCGCGCTGCCAAACTACAGACTTATCGTAATCGCGTAGATTAATATTGAATCGCGGGTTCATATTACGGTGAATTAAATAACTAATAACTCCTGCTAATAACGGTGCGCACAGGCCTCACGGTTAGGAAAACCTGTGTAGCAACGTGAACGTGCGTGGGCGACATATTATCATCGTATGTTTATGATTATGATTATGATATTTTTTATTGACACGAGTAGGTAACGTACCCCTGACATTGATATATGTTTATACAGGTTTGTTGACGGAACTCTTTTCTCGCGTATAAAAGGGTTAACTTTATTGTGGAATGGCGTCGAGTGATAAGCTGGTTAAACACAGACCCAGATGAGAGACCGGATACCAGAGAAGCGTCGCCTAAGAGGTGTTG
>NW_014577438.1:257150-271757 GCF_000485595.1 Priapulus caudatus
GTAACCGAACCAAATTTAGTACTGTGTGTGTGTGTGTATGTGTGTGTGTGTGTGTGTGTGTGTGTGTGTGTGTGTGTGTGTGTGTGTGTGTGTGTGTGTGTGTGCGCATGCGTGTGTGCGGGTGCGTGCGTGATTGCATGTAAAGCTACGATGCAGTGACGGATTGACGCAGTGGGATTAAAGGCAGCTCGTACATCGTGCACAGAGAACGGCCGGCCCTAAGATGGGATGCGCTGGCCGAAAGCCATGTTGTATCAATCCAACGTTATTGAATCTAATTGGCGAACCCACCGACACCTGTCGCTTCATAGCCTGCGCTCGTCGTCTGTACAGTCATGCTCCAACTAGCTACAGTACACCTGTACTTTATAGCTGAGCCGTCGCTATTTGTTCAGCGTTAGATCAAACCCTTGCAGCATGGCGTGGGCGATGAATGTTTAACTAGCACGCTCGAACCGGGCGTTTTCACTGATTGGACCTTACAAAGAGAGGGACGGTGTCTTGCCTGTAATGGAAGGGTGTTTTGTAGCCACACTGACACAGAGTTTATGGGTTAACTTTTAGGGAAGCTCCTTGATCTCTGGTAAAGTAAATCCTTGACCTCTTGGTAAGCTCTAGATCTGTGGGTAACCTCTTGACCTCTGGTTAACCTCTTGACCTGTTGGGTAAAATCTTGACCTCTTGGTAAGCTCTTGACCTCTTGGTAAGCTCTTGACCTCTGGGTAAGCTCTTGATATGTGGGTAAACCTGTGACATGTGGTATGCTCTTGATCTCTTGGTAAATCCTTGGCCTCTGGGGAAACCTTTGACCTCTGGGGAAACCTTTGACCTCTGGGTAAGCTCTTGACCTCTGGTTAACCTCTTAACCTCTTGATAAACGTTTGAGCTCTGGGTGAAGTCTTTACCTCTGGGTAAGCTCTTGACCCCTCGGCTCTGATTGCTGGGTTCGTCATCATCTAAATATCGATCGCCCACGACCAACCATCACTCTTAACTAGTTAACCGGATGTTGCTCTCTCGCTCCCTAATGGTCACGGATCCGTTCAGGGAGGCTAGACAAACTGCAGCCGGATATACGCGCGAAGCGCGAACAGCGCCACCTGTGGCGCCACAATGACTTAATCGCTGCCCTATATTAGAATACTTTCACGAGGCCATTCTTGGTATAGGATAAAGCCGTATAATCGGTCAATTGAGCAGTTCTGGCCATTGCAGAAGCCTTTGGGCTTTGCACGTAGGGCGAGAATAAATCCAAATACTCGTTTTTGTTGCTTTGTGGCTCGGCGCGCGTGCTTTTCGTGTATAAAAATAATTTTCAGAATTGAGTTTTGTGTTTACAAAATTGAATTTTGTGGAACCGGTTCGACAGAATTGAGTTTTGTGTCTACAAAATTGAGTTTTGTGGAACCGGTTCGACAGAATTGAGTTTTGTGTTTACAAAATTGAGTTTTGTGGAACCGGTTCGACAGAATTGAGTTTTGTGTTTACAAAATTGAGTTTTGTGGAACCAGTTCGACAGAATTGAGCCCTGTCCTGCATGGCGCCCCGTACGGCGCGCCGCTTTGGTTAAAAATCAATGGATACATATTTCTCATATCTCTGTACGATAAAAACGTTGTATGTTCACGACCGCGCACTAATTGTACAACATGAACTGTATGTGTATTTTGCTATGATTGGCTTCATCGTCAATATTACTGCGTTCATCGCTTTCCGCAATAAAATAGCTGGCTATTCGAGTCCGAAAGATCGTTTGTTCGCCGAGGGTTATTTATTATTGTTTGTTTACCACGTTGACCTGTAGCTGACCGCCGCTATATATATATAATATCCATATAATTTGTTGGAAACAGTGCCCTCCAACCAGAAATCTATCTGTTGCGATGTCTGTACTAACTGGTTTCATTTCCGAAGCTCTGGATCACGGAATGAAATACTGTTGCAAAAAATAACGACAACAATCTAGTCTGGATATGTTCACAGAGTAGACTTTTCTGATAGTTTTCGCAACACCGATGATCTGTGGCAACCCAACTGTTTTCCTCATTTTCGCTCTCTTCGGATTCTTATTCCCAGGAGGACAACACCCAACTTCCCACCATTTACGTACATGCCACATATTATCAAAAACTTCCTTCAATTCTGAAAAATGCAAATTCAACGCATTCCCAGTCTAAGGCACCCTTAAATATTACATACTCACTTTAAGTAGTATATGGCATATATAGCATAGCTGCTGTGTGATGGCGTGGTCGCAGGTTACAAGCCAAATCCTAGAGGGCTACCTGTAACACATTGTGCGTATAATAGTAAAGCCTTGTTCAAGTAATATTTCGACGCTATCATGGAGCATATTTATTGTTCAGCCGTTTTATCCTAAATCGGAACCTACTCAGAATATCAGTCAAACCTGCAGCGCAACGTTTTCTACAACGTGGAATTTGTTCTGTATTTTGCCAAGAGGTGGCGCTGTCGAGTTACTACACATCGCGCGTATTTATAGCCGCAGATGTTGTTTTTTTGGCTCGAGGCATTACTCTGCAGTCTTTTGTAAATACTCCACCTGCTAAGAAAACTCGTGCTTCGCAGCTTGCGGTTAAGTGCATTATCGAGGCTGCATACGCACTTAATTTCCCGTTTCAATTCAAGTCGTAACTTTCAATTAATTTGTGCGGGTATTATGATTAATGATTATGATTATGATTAATAATAATGACAATTATATTAATGAGTAATTATCATGTATAAATTGTTAATTTCGTACGTGAAAACATTCAGTAAACGGGTAGCTCTAGAGGATCCGGTTAAGCGACACTGAAGTCAGCGGTGACCGTCAATACACGGATAACTCGAAATGAACCGAGATAGACGAATCAAAGACTGACCGCATGACAGGACATCCCACCATTGACCTTTACTTTTACTCGAAACATCCATGGCTTGAGAGTTTTAAATATAACGAAAACACTATTAAATTATTGCTAATATTTCTATTCATTATGTACTGCTCGAAATCATTGCCCTGTCAACTGTTTTGCCGTCTGTTTGAGCGGCTCACACATTCGCCCTTTGAGTTCTAATGAGACGTCAAATTAACAATGTTTTCTTGTGTTACCCTTTAATAGGTAAAACTCGCATTAAAATCTTTTCATCTGTGAGCCATAACTAACGAGAGGTACCGATTGAGAGCAGCGCTGTAATTTTATATCTTCATGCTTATTGCCGGATGTCTTAATTACTCCTCGAAGTTACTTAATATCAGGATGTTTGGCACCATAATTTCGCGGGAAAATTTCTACACAACACACTCCCCGCCACCAGTTTAGCCAATGGCTCTGTGGTTATGAATAACAAATTGCTATCAGTATCAATAATAATATCACCGCCACTAGAGGCACCACGTACCATGGAACTAACCAAAGCAAATACCGGTATGTTTAAAGTGCAGATTTGTATTTATTCCTCACAAAGTTATGCTGAAATCCTTAGTAACTGTTATGCTATAAGTAATTACGGGTATTATATTCCTTATTATATATCTTATCTTCGTAACTTTGGTCTCAGTGAATGCGATTAATATTATTTTAGTAACTGTATTTAGTCATTTTCAAATAAGTATGTTTAGTAAGCAGGATATGACGGTGACAACACGGCCTGTTTCTTTCTTTCCGCCAGCAATATTAAATATGTGCATTTTGTCACGCTCGGTGGCAGCAGTTGCCATACCTTGCGATCGCGCAAGTATATGTTTCCATGAACCTGACTGATCGCGTGACGTCAGTGTACGTCCACCACCGTCCCATAGAAATAATATAGATAACCATATTATTATATAGCCATATTGTGTTTATTCACATTCGCTAATATTATCTGTATCAGCATTAACCTCCTACATAAATGCCCGGATCCGTCTGTCTGTCTGTCTATCTGTCTGTCTAATAAAGGGAAAAATAAGGGGCAAAAAGACAAAAAGGGAGGGGGAGGAGGGTCAGGGGGAGGGATAAAGGGGGGAAAAGAAAGGGAGGGAGAGCGGAATGGATGTTACAGCCGTTGATGGCAGACTAAATTTTAGCTCTTTCTCTCTTATCGGGCATCGCTCGGTAAGCCAGCTAGTTATCTAACAAAAGTGACTTCTCTATGGCCTGAGGCAAACAATAGCGACAAACCTTGAATCGATATAAGTGTTACCGAGCAAACCCTGTGCAGACACAGTACGCGACGATATGAAATGTCGCTGCATTAATTGGGCTAGTATTATCGGTTATATTGTAGTTGAGATTATGTATAAGTTGTATTAAAAACGTGTTATAGGTGTAGAGACTGGCTCCTATTCGCGTACCGTAGATCGGCTACCGACCCATTATTATGACCGTTAAATATCGTATCTCTATATAGTAGACCTCTATGTATATCTAAACTAGTTCTGCGAAAATGTCACATAACGAGAAGAACAAGTGACGTGACATTTTTTAAGCCAATCTCGCTATATTTATTTGCATCTCTGCTGCACAGTTCGCTGATTGTAATTTATCTCTTTTTTACCAATTCACCAATCTCGATATTTAAAGTGGGCGTGTCCTGGATCATACCTTTCGCTAAATCGGCGGCCACCATCAAGTGATTAAATCAATCAATTTAATCTCACGAAATCAGAGTCACGCAGCGCACCGTTTCAGACTAGTTGGTTCGTGTATCAAAATAAATGAAGGTTATTGATTCCTGCAGTCGTAGACCGTGCCGGGCTAATCGTAACGGTCGAATTCGGCTGCGAAGTCGTTGGCAATCATTATCTATGATGCGTCCTTAGTAACGGCACTCCCAGTTTGACATGTTTGCCGCTCTCTACTGGTTAGCTGCCCGTTTTAAAAAACTAAGAAAAATCTAATAGCGCCACTTCGCTCTAGAAGGTCTGTCTCTATCATAGAAAATGACCTATAATCGGGATATGGTCCGACAGATTGGGGCAGTGGTATTGTAAGACAGCACCGGACAAATACACCCAGATAAAAGATACAGACAGTCAGCCATAACTTTACTCAGCCACGGTGTTCGAGTTATGCATGTGATGTTACGTTCGCAATAGGCGCTATATCGTGATTACACAGCGATTATCGCCTAATTGCAATTATATATAAAACTTAATTCTTATAAGCCATGTCTATAATAAAAGTTATGCACCCGTTAGTTACACTGCTGTATATCTAGTAATAACAGCAGCATCATTGTAAATTATATAAATTTATAAAAAAGTTTACACAGTAAAATCAGCAGCAGTATTAGCAACAGGCAGCAGCAGTAACAGTAACAGTAACACAATATCTGCAAGTAGTAGTAGTAGTAGTAGTACGTAGTAGTTAGTATTAGCAGCAGCCAGCAGGCAAGCAGCAGCAGCAAGCAGCAGCAGCATTAGTAAGGAGTAGATAAGTAGTAGCAGGCAGCCAGGCAGTAGTATATATCAGTAAAGTAGTAGTAGTAGTGCAACAGTAAGTAGTGTAAGTAGTAGTATATTAGTGTACAGTATTATAGTATAGTAGTAGTAGTAGTAGTCGTAGAGTAAGTAGTAGTAGTAGTAGTAGTAGTAGTAGTAGTAGTATAGTAGTAATATGTAGTAGTACGTATATATAAGTAGTGGGCAAACAGTGCAGCAGCAGCACCACAGTAAACAGTAAACAGTAACAATATCTCAGTAGTAGAAGTATAGTTAGTATGTAGTAGTAGATAGCTATAGTAGTAGTAGTAGTAGATCTAGTAGTAGTAGTAGTTAGTAGACAGTTCACAGGGCAGCAGCAGGCTAGCAGCAGTAAGTAAGTAGTAGTAGTAGCAGGCAGCAGTATAGTAGAGTAAGAGTAGTCATAGTAGTAGTAGAGTAAGTATCAGCAGCTATATATTATGTAGTAGTGAGTATAGTATGTAGTAGAGTAGTATAAGTAGCAGTAGCAAGTAAGTAGCAGTAGTAGTAGTCGCAGTAGTAGAGTAGTGTAGTAAGTAGTAGTAGTAGTAGTTGTAGTAGTAGTAGTAGTTATAGTAGTAGTAGTAGTAGTAAGTTTATATATATATAGTAGTAATAAGTATAATAGTAGAGTAGTGTTATATCTATGTGTTTTGCAGGTGTTGCATGAATTAGTCAGCGAGGCTGGGCTAAGGGTTGGTGTTGTGTGTCTGTGTAGACAGGAGCGTCTGGCGCAATATTGTGGGCGTCCCTGAGCGAGCACTTGAGAGAAGAATAGATTAACGTACTAAGATATCGCTGATCTAAGAGTTTCGGCTAGCATTTCCTGACGGAAGACTTCTTTACACTAGGGCGCAACATAGCGATCAGCATTGTGTTCTTGCGGGGAAGTGAAGGGGCGTAAGGAGTGGTGAGGCCCTTCGAATAGCAAGTGGGGTAGGTTACGGGCGCCGAATGCAGGACCAAGCGTCAATTTTGCTAACAAAATACACCCCCCCCCCCCGGTACAGGGGGTCTCCTCCAGGGTACAAGGGTGCTCCCCCCACACAAAGCTTTCGCTAAAAAGCACATTCAATCTGCCACTACCAAATAACCTGTGAACTTGCCCACTTAATCGGATCATATAAAGCATCAAAAATTAAAAATTAAATAAAACTTAACATTCGAAACTAAAATTTCGGCCTACATTGGATGAGCACAATCTGTGGATTCGTCACTTATCACAGAAAGGATTCTGCGCCTCCATTTCTCTTCATAGCTACAAACAGTTGACGCGGCGCCTGTTATCCCGGCTACCGCCGGTAATGAACCTCTGGCAGCCTTGTCGGGAAGGTCAACTGCCACCTGCCGACCATCCACCACCCCCGTTGCCTGTCAAAGTCGGCACAGCTTGACGTAATCGGTGTAGGGCTGCCGCTTATTTTCCAATAGCAGCTCTCTATCGCGGTTCGGCCATGTTACTAAATCACTGGACCTCAGGATGGCGCCGCAAGTGCACTGTCCGGTACACATCCGCTAACAATGCGCTCTAGTTAGCGAAGAGAAAACCGAAATGAATTGAAATGCCAGAGCGTTGCAAAGTAGAGATGAGCTAATCAGAACACATCTGGAGAAAAAGAGCTGAATCATGAAATTCAACACGTATCTACTGTGTGAACACACGGTAGCGTAGATGGAGCGTCGCAAGTTCTTTAGCACGTATCACACAGCTGTAGCGTCGGCGTGGCTAGCGTACAACCGTGGGCACACGACTAACAACATCTGCAAGATGACGTGAATTAGGCCATCGGTACACAACGTCTGAGCAAAACAGCTACACCCTACAAGCGTTCTGTGCTATAGCCTAGCGTACATTCGCTGGATGATGCTGCTCGCCTCTGCATCGAGAAGACACCGATAACATATTTTGTCGTGAGGGCACGCAGTGCGACAAGTAACACTCAATACACTCTGTGCGATGTGCCTTGGCTTCGGTGCACAGTATAACGCAAAAGTGTGTCTGTGTTCGCAACGTGCGTCCGGCACGTTCGCACATAAACTACCAGATTGCGGGCGTAGCGAGATCAACGATATAAGCTCCCACCAACACGTTTGCGGAATCACACAGGCAGATCTTTCCACAGTTACCACGGTGCTGGCGATACAGGCACGTACGGCACGCGCCGTCTGCGAGTCAATGACAGACGCTACACACACGATGCTTTGCGTATATATCACGTACATGATCAGAGACACGCTGCACACATGCCGTGTGTCTTGGTGTCACGTGAGCGGTATAGTTGACACAACCGCTCACGCTTCTGCGCGACAATAACGTACACGGTGCATTGCGTATCGTGTTGCGCACGTCACACCAGATAGTAGCTGTGGCGAAGTCGAGTGGCACGTAACATGCGTGCGGGGCACCGTACACGTGTGGCGCGTGCGTGGCGCGTCACGCATGTTAAAGAAGGGCTAACCACTTAGTGTTCTCTTTGAACCATGGTATGACCTTCTTTAAACATGCGTGATGCACATATTACATCGTGCGTGGCTGGCGGCTAACCTGTCTGAACACGACTAACACCGAGCGCTGCGTCGGTGGCGTGTGTCGAGCAAGTGCGTGCGTGTGTTCGCGCTGCGTGTTTCTGCACGGAGCGAGGACGCAAGGTGAGGTGTAAACACTTTATCACCTCTGAATCGCCCCACCACATGTCCACGCATTCAATGTCTGCCCACGTTCTGTACATGCGTCGGCCCCCCACTCGCGCTTGCTAGTAACACGATCAGGATACACTCTGCGACATTCTTGTTGAGCACTAGAGAATCTGCATTATCTGCTGTCCCCACATTTAACGCCGATCAATGCGCGTCTAGACAGTGTTCCCAAAACCATAGAAACTTTTAGGCCGCGTAGATATATGAGAAACCACACGAACATACAGCTGCAAACCACACAAAAGCTCAATTTCCAGGTCGACACCGTGTTCGGCTAGCTAGAAACTCATACTGCCTGATCTCTATCTGGATGCCACACGATACCACCACTATTGCAGGCCGGAAACCGCACGCATCTTTTTCGTCTACAACACACCGACACGCTTGGTGAGAAAAGGCCTACACATTTGCGCGTCTCTCTGCGTATCTATGAACGCTCATGAAGTGGGAGAGGGCGCACGCGCCAAGTCTCCATAGTCTAATCGTCGCTACAGTATAGCAATACGTCGTTGATTTCAAGTCAGAATATATAATCTGAGTAATGTGAAGTAATTCACTGCTACGCTATCCACTGAGCATTTGCGCTCCACACTCGTACGCACATGCAAGCACGTGAGCGAGCTGCCCAAGTTCGAATCATCTATCGAGCTCTGAGCCGCGATCGATAGAGTTTAAGGGAAGCAGGTGTCTCACACAGAATAGCAGTTCTGCGATGTGAGACACACAAGTGAAGTCTATAGATGCGTGGAGAATGCGAGGTTTGTAGCACAGGTAATTGATCTAGCGATGATCGACACGAAAATCTCGAGTTTTGCGATGGGACAGGTGATCGACCACACGAGCGTACACAGAAGTTTGGTGTTCATGCAATACCTCACATATTGTATCACAGGTGTTAATAGTAGCCATAACATCGCCATCTGGCGCGCATGGCGACGGCCCCGTAGTAAGGACGCGGTCTGGAAGAACGGTCTATCATGGCATGCAGGATGTAGGAGTTTGCGGGAATATACTAGACAGAGATGTAGGAGTCGAAGGATTCTGGTTCTGTCCGCGAAGTAAAGCACACGGTGTGCTACACTGTGTGAGTTATTAAAGTTATTCGGTTACCACAAAAGTTTTGGATTAATATCATCCATTTCGTTTAATTTTGGGTGCCAAGTGACAGTCACAAATCCTGGGTAGTCTTGCGGGACGCCAACGTAAGGTACTACTATATCGATCTATGACCATACCAAGAAGATTGGAGAAGGAAGAACAAACGAGAAGCGAGACGCTGGAGAGAGTAACGTTGGATCAAGGTAGATGAGAAGGAAGACGTACGAGAGGCGATCGACAGAGACGAAGAATGGCCGGAGAGCGAGACGGGAGGAGCAGAGCGCAGAAACCGTGAGAGAGAACGGTGATATGCACACGGCGTAAGAACATGGTGAGTAAGTCAACGTGAAAAAAGGAACGGCCGGTGTTGCATCTAATCAATACTGGCGAGGGCAAGTCGAGTCTCGACCTTACATGTTGAGAGAGAAAAGGAGAGCAGAACAGAGAAGGCAAGGCTGACAAGAGCAGAGACAGAAGACTAAAGTGTGCATGCGTCAGGAATGTATTTTTATCTGCGTTTTTTTTGATTTTATGTACTCGGTATTTTTGGTTCATGGTAGATGCCTTTTGAGCCTGTTCTTTGTGTGGGAAAATCTTTTGCGTGAACTTTATGTAGAAATTATGTGATCGTTTTCGTAAATTTGTCGTAACGGTATCGTTTACACATATATTGTCAGACTTGCTAAACACATTCTCATTAGACGTTTGATATAGGCCCAGGGTTCTCCAAGTTTTTCCATTTAGCATGGGGGTGCTGGCCCTTAACGTCCTAGTTGCAAATCGCCGAAGACGGTGGCATGCTAGGGAAGGTCCGGGCTATGATAGTTTAGCATGGCGGCTATGAATTTAGAGGGCGTGCATTTTAGGAATCGGCGGGCTCGACGGATTAGCCCTGGCCGGCCGCCAGGCTATAATATAAGGTGCTCTTTTGGAGACCTGAGGCCTAAAACATTTCATCGAAAATATGAAATCAGTTTTGCGTATTTTTGTTGGCGTGTGGATGTGTGGAAGTGACAAAGGTTGTCAGGTCTCACATCGTCTGTGTGTATTATTGGATTAAGAGGTTTAAATGAGGATATAAATGAGGCACAAATGCTGGAAACGTGGTTTCGGTAATGCGTGCGGTACATCCATACGCCACGTACGTTACAGCATAAAAAAAAGAAGCCAAGAGTGAGATAATTGCAGGCGAATCTAAAAAATGTTTACGGGCGACAATGTGTTAAGTTTCCTGACCTTGTAATGGTGATCGAATCTTATCGTACTTTGTTTGTACAAGAAAGTCTATGTTCATAGTGTTTTTCTTATTCTATTTTGATTGTTGTTATTTCGTGTAGTTGATGTGGGTTGTTTAATCGACATAAAACAACGTTCTCTCGTTGGGTTGAGTAGGAAGCTATTAGGGTAGAAATTTTTCTTAAATTGTTTAGGGTTTAGGTTGAAGGTAAGATCAGCCGGGGACGCTGAATCGATGACAGGCTAGTCATCGTCTTTTGGGAAAAGGAGATGATGTGAGATGTAGTACAGTCAAGTAGTAGTAGTAGTAGTATAGTAGAGTAGTAGAGTAGCAGTAGTAGTATAGTAGTAGTAGTGTAACATGTGTTTTGCAGGTGTTGCATGAATTAGTCAGCGAGGCTGCATGGGCTAAAGTTGGCATGGTGGTGGTCTGTGTAGACGGAGCGTCGCGCAATGTGCAGCTGCCAAATTGATGTTACCGGGAATTGATAAAGCGTGTTTCTAGGTTAGCCAGTTTTTTAGGGTTATTGTGAAATGGCGGTAGGAACGGCGGTCTTGGAAACGGGTACATGTGCGTGCAGAATGTAGGAGTTTTGGGTGGAATATATAGGAGAGAGATGTAGGAGTCGAGAGGATTCTGGTTCTGGTCGCGTGTGCGCGGTTCTTTGTCTCTTTGTGCGATGTGTCTGCACTGTATGAGTTATTAAAGTTAATTCGGTTACCACATAAAGTTTTTGGATTTATATCATCATTCTTGTTTACATTTTGGTGCAAGTGACAGTGTGTGTGTGTGACCAAAATGCCAGCGGCAACTGTACGCGGGCTATAATTACTAGAGCTAATAGTTATACTAACAACAACGTGCATGATTCAGTAGTATATATAGTATGTTACAATGTCATAATATAAAATATAATATCATATATGAGTCAAAAATATGCAAAGGGGTTATAAAGTAAAAAGTATGTATAAAGTAACACAGAGGCAGATATATAAAACAGTTTGTTATTATTCAAACACAGAATGAAGTTAAACTTGATGAACCAACATGTCACAATAAAACAATGAAAATATAGTTGACAGAAAGTAAACCTGAAAAATTTGCATTTACCAAGTTCGGAACTTGGTGCTTGCGCACATCATTTTTGACGGACATTTTTTCATCTTTTATTGTCAATTAAAGCCCAACGCACACATCCGAGCAAAACACCTAAACGTGGAGCAAAAATGTGTTTCGCTCGATGTTCGTGCTGTGTGCGATTCCGATAAACAAAAAACATCGATCAGCTGAGCATGTTCAGCTGAACAAGCAATGTTGATTCGCTGAAACGTGTTTTCGCCGAACGTAACGTTTTTTGCTCGCGGTGTGTGCGTCAATCGTTCTGTCTAGCACAGCGAAAACGCCACAGATGGTAATACGGAAATATGAAAATAAGGATAATCAGAATGATACAGACCAAAGCTCTTGTCTTATAACCTCTTTGTCTTATTAAAAACAACGCACGTGTACAGACATAAGCCCGCGACACATGTATTGGGCCGGAGGTCAGGGGTGTGACCACGACCCTCACACCAGCAGCCAAATGAGAGCGAGTTTCCATTGACACGCGTGACCAGCGTCGATGGACGCTGGCGACCGCGGTCACAGATGACACGCGAGTCAGTATATTAAACGTAGTATCAGAAATAACCCTCTCTCTAACTAGTCGCACCTTACTCGAGATACGTATCAGTGAAATGTTAGTGTTGCTCCGATCGCACGCAACGCCACCTTCCTATATGTAAGTTTATCTTTGTACTGCTCACGATACATCTGACACTTCTGCCATGTAATGATGGGCAATATGTATCGTTCCATTGCTTGACTCAGTAAAGACTGTGTGTGCTGAAATACGTACGTCTTCATTGTTCGAGTACATTTTATGCTATGACGTCGCCGTCGCCGGATATCTAATAATATACGCAGAACCCTAACGATCGACGCGATAAACAAACGGTCAGAAGAAATCGTTATTACACAGTACGGTTTTCCAAATCAATATCCTTAAAATTATCACATGACACACAAAAATAGGCGAACTACCACTAGGATGTCAGTGCGACAGCGGCGCTGTACGCAGCGTGTTTTTTGTATGTTTTGGCCTTAGAGCTGTGTTGCTGTGTCGGGTGCGTGCGTGCGCCTTCGCCTCGCCGAGCAGAACGCGCGAAACGCTGGAAAACGAAAATTTTGCGTTTGCGCTCGGTGTGTGCGTTGTGCTTAACCAGTTATATTACTATTCTATACTTAAACACTATGATTACAGTGCAGGTAATAGCAACTTTTATGAAGACGAAAGTAACCTATTTGTCAAAAAAAATATACATGGAAAATTTACATTCCGTTAAATACTCCTTGATAACCCTCACCAAAATATAAAAAAAAGGTTATATGGGACAGAATTATTCGGTCTAGCTTGAGTCGGACACCACCCACTTCGCTCGCTTAGATTTGACAAATGCTGTCCATTTCCTTTCTCCGATTTAGTCTTTCGCCACTTATACAATCACTAAACTGTGTGGGCTGAGTCAATTGGCGTGCAACACCCATCTGCGTGGCATCGTAAAAAGTTGATAAACTTAACTCCGAACTACACACCCGCTCGTGTTACTTCTGATAAGTTAGCGCGCGTAATAGGCTGAGGTGGTTCTTCACAATGACGTCAAAATCTCGAAATTGCCGATGTTTGCCGAACGCGAGTGGATTTTTGACAGGTGAATGTTAAGGCCATGCATCTTAAATATGCGCCGATTTTTTACGAATAAGAAATATTCGGAATGCCAGAGCAATATTATACTCCATGTTTATTTATCTATTATTTCGTGGTTTTAAGAAAGATATTGCAGGTCTCTCTACATCGCGGATGGAGGCCCGGAAAAGTGAGGTCACGAAATTTTAGACACGAGAAGGCGCGGCTGTTACTCTGTGTGTGTGCGAGCACAGGGGGAAGAGAAACCAACAGCAGAGAAGCGTAGGGAGAGATGGCGAAAGATAGAACTAAGGGAGAGAGAGTGAGCGAAGAGAGAGAGGGGAATGGAGGAGAAGAGAAGAGAGACGGAGAAGGCCAAAGCGGTTGCCTGAGGCGGGGACTTTCTATCCTATGCGGCTGGGACGGTGAGCTGCTTTCTCCGACGCTGATTGAAAACGCACATGAAAACCCCCCGCCGCCAAACAGAATCAGGCGCCGTTCGTTTTCGAAATGATCTAAAACATTGCTCAATTTCATTCACGCACGCCGGTTACTGAGCGTTCAATACCGCTGAGTGCGCTTATTCGTGGATTAGAACTGCGAACGGGGCGGAAAACACAGCCACATATACTACTATATAATCTATATATATATTGTGTGTGTGTGTGTGTGTGTGTGTGTGTGTGTAGTGTGTGTGTGGTGTCGTGTGTGTGTGTGTGTGTGGTGTGTCAGTGTATGTGTGTGTGTGGTGTGTGTGTGCTGTGTGTGGGTGTGTGGTGTGTGTGTGTGTGATGTGTGTGTGTGTGTGTGTGTGTGTGTGTGTGTGTGTGTTGTGTGTGTGTGTACAACCACCTAAGTCGCCTATTCAGGACGAACGTTGATTTCGAAAATAAGGTGAACATCGCCAAATAAACAAGCGGCACCCCCCAAAACATGCCCGCTGCTGCTCTGAGGCAGCAGTCGGCATCCCATTCGCTTGATTTGAAGTGACGTTTTTTCCGCCTAGGTCAAACATGAACGCCACATCGTTACGATGATCGGCGACAGTAAGTCAGCGTCTGAACTGCAAGTAAAATGACCGATGAGGACCAAAGACGGAATGTTTGCTAAAGAACACTTTGTGAACGCGGTGCTTAAGACTGACACGCCGAATATCAGCAATAACCTTGGCAACGGATGCGTTATTTTTACCGGCGTCATTCAGTGGAGCTACGGCGGCGACCCACGTTCTGTTTTTGTTTTTTTCACGCAGTATATTGGCCGTACACGTTTTTCTACTATCGCTGCATAGTCTGGGCCCTCTTGTCCTAACCTTCCGAAAGCCGCACGTCTTAACAAGGGGTTGATGCGCGCAGAGAAAGTGAGCTGGAAACCCAACTAAACGCTGTCAGTTACACGGAC
>NW_014577439.1:0-3884 GCF_000485595.1 Priapulus caudatus
TGTATTTTAGGAATAAAAGGTGAGATTTTACAAAAAGTTGCGTTGTGTTGTATTGTATTTTATTTTATTGTATTGTATTGTATTGTATTGTATTGTATTGTATTGTATTGTATTGTATTGTATTGTATTGTATTGTATTGTATTGTATTGTATTGTATTGTATTGTATTGTATTGTATTGTATTACACTGCATTGTATTGCATTGCACTGTATTGCATTGTATCGTATTGTATTGTCTCCCTGCACTTCGCTGCGCAAGTGGATAGACGTTGAGTTTCAGACGTAGCTTCGATCAACCTTCCGTTGCGGCCATTGCTTCTCTGTATTACTATGCGACTGTGGTTCAAGGCCATACCATCGCAGACACCACCGACTCCCGTCACGTACAAACCGTACTAAAGCTACGTATTTACATAGGTAATGTATTTAATTGTATTGTGTTGTGTTGTTACAATATAATAGTTGGCACGTGTAACACGAACCTGCATGCGGCATTGCTGATAGAGGTGCACATGTAGGTGCGGCCGCCTTTGCTTCCGTGAAGCGGGCGTCAGTTCATACTCGGATGTTCATCCATCCCAGTCGATCAAACTATATAGCTCGTTGGATATAGATGAATTGTAAATTAACTTGGGGTGAATTGTGAATTTTTTTTATAACCCGCTATATATGGCGATGTACCGAAGTTGTAATGTAACGTGTGAGTGACTACACGCCCATCTGTTGGGTATCTGTACTGCTTATGTGCATACATATACCGAGATGACTATCTTAGTAATGAGTTAAAATCTGACGACATTGATAACAGGGCTACATCGTTTGCTAATCAACCTGAACATGTTAAATAAAAACCATGTTTTTTCTTGTGCGCATTCATTATACGAAGTGGAAAGAGAATACCGGGAAAAGTTCAACCCAGTACTGCAGATAGCTATCTACAGATGTATGATTTATCGGAGGCTTTTAACTGAACGTAAGTTCGTGTGTTACCCTTCAATTATCGCTCTGTTCTGGACCCCGTTATGTACCTGTTTGTTGCTTTTACGCTTCCAATCTCTGTGTCACTGTGCCCCCGCGTCTATCGGTGTGTGACAGACGCTATGTCACAGGTGTAAGGTCAAGAGTTCACGAGTAGAGATGCACTCTTCTATGCGTGTACTTCTGATAAGATGGTATACTGTGTATTGTATGTAAGGTGATATACAGAAAGGAGAATAAAACATTTTCGAGGCACTTGTTGTGTTTTATCGCTTTTAATATGTGACCAGCTCTTTCTCTCTCTATCTCTCTCTCTCTCTCTCTCTTTCTCTCTCTTTCTCTCTCTTCCTCTTCCTCGATCATTCTCTCGCTTTATCTATATACGTACCTATGTTCTATCTATCTAATCATCAATCTTTTTTTCTATTCGGAATAATATTGTACACGTGCAAATACATTCAGCGCCTTCTCGAATACTGATTAATTCTCGTATTAAATGCAGCGACAAAATAGGATAATGTGCATCTACATACTCATTGTTATAATATAATTTATTATGATTTCATATATAATTGCTAATCGTTCATATGGGGAAAAGTTTATACGAAGTTTCCTCCGTTTTACCAATGGCTAAACGACGTGTAGACCTTATATAGGCATTTTATGAATTAGTGCAGCAGGCATGCATAGTTTTATCCAGAGAGACATGATACAAGATTGCGTGGGACAGCGTTGCTGTTGATCCTGAGCGCTGCGCGCGGATGAGACGGAGTAGTATGAAGCGCTGTCCGCAGTGGAGACGTGCGCCAAATTCGAGGCCCGGTGCACGTCTCCACAGCGGTCAGCGGATGGTCTGTAGCTTTACAAGATACCAATAAGGACTTTGTTCTAAATAAGAACTATCTGTAGCTAAATAAGAGCAATATACAGACCTTTGAATTTTTTTACTAGTCAGTCAAAGGGCTTGTTGGGGGTCCATTATGCAGAACTTCCAATTGAAATGGCCCACGAAATTGTCAAGTGGAATTGTGTTTTTCGGAACCCCAAAGAAAATGTCTCCCTCTTACATGCACCCCCTCCCTGATCAATCACGCATTCAGGCGTAAACAATAATAAAGATGAAATTGTGTTGAGTTTATGGCTCTTGACGCACGTGCATTGACGTACAAGACTGATGAAAGCACAGGCACTTGGAACGTCTCAATAAAAATAAATCTTCACACAATTTTTCACAATGATCGACCGCCTGTGTGCAAAATAGGTAAACGCATGTGAAACATATACGGTTAGTACTTAGATACACGTTTATACTGTGACATATCTGTGACTAACTGACACCACTAAATTGGTAAAATGTTCCATGCATCTTAAGAAAGGCTGAGAAATTGCGAGGTTATTATCGCATAACTCCCGACTCCGCCCATCCTGATGTCACAAAGCTATATGTACAGTAAATAAACACGCGTGTTGCAATGTGAGTGCTTCCGATATCCATTTCGAGACCCGCTAAGCCAAGCATAAAGCGCGCGGGCAAGGCGTCACACACACAGCTACATGCATTGGCTAAAACAATCGAGTAGCGCGGTTAGGGATTTTCGGAATTATTTAATTTTAAGAAAAACTTAATGTTCAGAAACAATGTTCAATGAATGACGCACTCGTTCACTTCCGAAAGCGGGTAAAAATGCCTCATTTTTCCACTTCGGTGCGAAATGCATCGGCCGGGCCTTTCATTATTTACAAAAAGCAAACAGTCCCGCCAAACATCTACACGCAGTAACGGGTCACGTCGTTGACGCCCCATTCATGCCCATCAACAAAGAAGGCGGAGTTTAATTATTCTGATTACGGAAATGCGAAAATGCAACAGAAGGACGTAGCGCAGTGCGCTAAACAGCGTGTTATTTTCGTATTTGTGCCAAACTCTATCGTAGGAAACCGTTCTAGCCTAGCAGAATGCCCTAATTCCTGAGATCGGCGATTTGGTGGTCCAATTGTTCCCCATATTTAAAAATATAAAACCCTGGTGCGGCGTAGGCTGTGATTGGAAGACACAAAGTGTCAATCCTCGGCGCGCCTCGGCATCATCCAAGGCCGCATCACGTCCAGCTTACCACTCAAGTACGAACCTATAACCACCTACATGATATAGACACTATATCTATTCTGTATGATAGTGTTTAGTTTATTGCAGATATAACAACGTGAATACACACGGGGAATATCCCATAACCGACAGGTACTATGTGTACTACAAATACTTGTGCTGATGTAAATTACAAATTCCACCCACAAACCATCGTGGATAGATAAGCACGTGTCAGCTATGCAAACGGTCAGTTATTGACGATATATATATAAAAATTATACATATACGAACTATTCACTCGGTCGGGAAGAGTCCGATAACACTGGTATTTCTTATCTAGCATTATAATACGTTAGATATAGATATCTATGAGTATACGTGTCACATCGGAAAATATTTGGCCTGTCAAGCAGCCTGATACATATACACTTGTCCCCCCCTCTCTCTCTCTCTCTCTCTCTCTCTCTCTCTCTCTCTCTCTCTCTCTCTCTCTCTCTCTCTCTCTCTCTCTCTCTCTCTCTCTTTCTCTATATATATATCCATTAATCTATTCTTCTTACACAGACTGTCTCACATACACTCTCCCAATAGTTCACACACACGCTCGCGCACGCACGCATGCACACACACGCTCTCGCTCTATCTGACTCTCTCTCTTGTTCCCCTCTCTCTAAGTGTCGCTCGTCTCCTTTCTCTCTCTCTCTCTCTCTCTCTCTCTCTCTCTCTCTCTCTCTCTATCTCTACTTCTCTTCTTTCTACGTCTTTCTCTCTACGTCTTTCTCACACTCTCTCAACATATCTTCCTCTCTCTCATTTT
>NW_014577439.1:3894-8739 GCF_000485595.1 Priapulus caudatus
CTCTCTCTCTCTCTCTCTCTCTCTCTCTCTCTCTCTCTCTCTCTATCTCTACTTCTCCTCTTTCTACGTCTTTCTCACACTCTCTCAACATATCTTCCTCTCTCTCATTTTCTTACCTGCACTTTACTCTAGCCTTCCCTCCTCACTTACATCCCCTCTTCGCTTCCTTTAAAACCGCCTTACCTCCTTTCCTCCGCCCGTCCTTTCCTACCTTCCTCACCACCCTCCCTCCCGCCCTCCCTCCATACCCTTCCTCACGCACTTTCTTTCTCTCTCCCTGTCGGCCTACCTCCTTCGCTCCCTCCCTCCCCTCCCTACCTCCCTCCCTTCCTCTCTCCCTCCCTCCCTCCCTCCCTCCCTCCCCCTCCCTTCCTCCCTCTCTCCCTCCCTCTCTCCCTCTCCCTTCCTTCCTCCCTCCCTCCCTCCCTCTCTTCCTCACTCCCCCCGCACTACTCGTTGATACGCTCGATAGTTGAGGGTCGGCTAGCTGGCGACTTCGACCTGACGACGCGGTACATCGGGTCCGTCTCCGGGTGGGCGTGGTGCGTCAGACGGTGGGCGACGTAGTAGTCGAAACACTCATCCTCGCTGGGCCTACGCTGCAGCTGCTGATGGTGGTGATGATGCTGCTGCTGCTGTTGTTGTTGTTGTTGTTGTTGCTGCTGCTGCTGTGTATCTCCTCGCTCCTCCTCTTTGCTGCTCGGTCGTGCGACCGACGAACTTTCGGCATTCTTGTAAGGCCTGTAAACATCGTCTGCTCGCTGTTTGGGGCTGCCAATATGGCCGCCACCGCCAGCGCCAGCGCTCCGGGTCGCCGCCATGTTACTGTGCGAGCGGCCATATTGCTGCGGATCGCCGCGGCCATATTGGTGCGGATCACCCCGACCGTTCTCGTGGAATGCGTGCGCGGACTGTCCTTGCTGCAGATCTGGTCTCTGCGGCGTTTCCGAGTCGCTGACGAAGCAGGGTATGTACGAGTCGTCGGCGCTGCCGAACCGAAACAGTCTTCTCGGTTTATGCGGGTCGGCATAGACGTCGGTGGAGTCAAGTGTTGCGGGAACAATACTAGTGGGTTTCTCGCTCGTCGGTCGTTGCTTTCTCATCTTGACATCGGATGTCGGATTCCGGTAGTCTCCGTTGTTGTTGTTGTTATTGTTTTCATCCCGCTTAGTTTCTTTTTTGTCCTTTTCGTCACTAAACACGGGATAGGAACGGTAATATTCGTCTGCTATCGCATCTTTATAGAAGGCGCCATCACCGTTACTACGTTGTTGATCGCCACGTTTTTTAACTTCGCCTCCGGGATGCTGTACATAATAAGGATGCCTCTCTTCCCTAACGTTTCCACGCGTAACAGCATCGTCAGGACGTCGACTTCCGGTATTGTTTCCCCCGGGATCATTCCTGACGTTGTCAATCCGATCCACGGTATAGGGTTTGTAATACGCATCGGCAATACCATCGCGGTTCGCTGCTTCTTCGGGTGTGCTATGCTGCTTACTTCTGTGTTTTTCATCGTGATTCTGCACGAGTTCGTCATGATGATGATAAACATAATACGGATAGCGGCCATCTTTAATTTCTTCATTTGCAATGTGTTTGCCGATGCTGTGACGTTTATTTCCAGTTTGATCTCTCCCGCGATCTGTTCCGTTGCCGATATTCTCATCCGCTGAATAAAGCGTGTAATACTCGACGTTTGCAGCGACGTCATCGTAGGTGGCAGCTCTGTCGTCGCCGTAGTGTTTGCTTTTGAATTCGCCATCGTCTTCGCGGTCAACAGTATCGTCCACGGAGAAAGATTTGTAGTAGCTATCGTTGATGTTCTCAAACACGGAGTCTATGGTGCCCTGTGGATCATTGGTCTCATCTTCGCTCTCGCGGTGTTCGCCCTGCTGCATGTTGGCGCGATCTGCGGGATGTTCACCTCTGGTCTTAGCGTCGTTGGTGGCGGCGACGTCCCGAGCTTCATCGCTACCCTTAGCTTCTGTGGAGCGACTCGTGTTGGATCCCACTGCAGCGTCTCTTGCGGGAGACACTTTCAGTTTCAGTTTCGGCCTGCCAGCTGGTTGCGACGCGTCTCTCGGTTTTCCCTTCTGCCTGCTGGCTGGTTGCGATGCATGCTTGCCGCTCACGGCCGCCCTCAAGGCAGCTTCTACAAATGTGTAATCCGTCTGCGTGCCGACGTGTACGGGAGTCTGAGTGCCGACGGATATCCTGTTTCTTCGTACCGGGACAGCATAAACAGGCGACGAAGGACTGCCGGAAGTCGCCTTGGTGCGCTTTTGGCGTGATTCTACTGCTTCCGGGGTGGCGGCGCCATCGTCGCGACCGGCGGGAAGCCGCGCGGATGGAGAGTCGGATTGGTGATGTGGCGATCTAGCAAACTTCTCTGCTGGCGGTTTCCGTGTCGACGCCTCCACGAGCAAAGGCTCCGTCTCCCACGACGACAGCGGGGACATCGGCGGCAAACTATCGTGGCGCCACCTGGTGGCCGCTGGCGTGATGTTGGTGGGGCTCTGACTGCTGCGCCTGCGCAGACGATCGACGTTCCTGAAGTAAAAGTCGTCGTCAGCTAGATGCGGTGCGACGGTGGTTTTTGTTGCCATGGCGACGTCACTGCTGCGGCGTCGGTCCCAGGCATCGGGGCTTTCCGCGAGCATCGCTCCCCCTGGCGGTGTCCAACGTGCGATCTCTCAGCACCGCGTAGACTGACCCCGTATGACTCGGTCTCTCTAGGTTGTCGAGAATCAAACCGTTGCTGGGTCAGTCACAGAATCCTTTGGAGTCAGTCCAATGTAGCGGTGGTTGCTAGCGTCTTTTTATCGAATCGTTGCCATATATGAGCATTTCGTTGAGTTCTCTGCAGTTATTTGTGTGCGAGTGTGTGACGACGATCCGGGAACGTTGTTGCCGGCCCCAAATATCAGCTAATTTATATAAAAGTAATCAGATAAGTCAAGCGATGTATCACGAATGTTCCATTTGTTTAAAAAGACGTTGTGGGTCGGTTGATTGCAGAAGAGCATCACCGCATTTCACGCAGCGTCGAAAGTGCACGGTGGAAGAACAACACATGCACTGAGCGCACCGAAAGCTGCGACCGCATAGGATAACTGTTGGCTGTTCTCAACGCACTTTATACCGATCGTATTGAATCAACGTGTTTGATCTGTAAACACCAGCTACACGCTCCTACTATCGGACTATCCTACTACAAACTATACTGATCATCTGGCTGACTGAGCCAGTGCGACTCTCCTAAATCGAGAGTAAATGTTGTGTGCGGGTTCTTCCAATCAGGGTAGCGATGAATTCGCTGGATTCGGCGTGTGTGCGTATGTGGCCACCGGTGCAATATTTACCTCGTGATAACTGACCGCTACCAGAATGGCAAATGTAGAAGAACTGGGTTGTCAGAAGCGCAGTCCAATGTTTATGGCGATGAAGCAAATACGGGACTGTGATGCTATCATTTACAACCGGGCAAAGTACGCTATTTCAGTGTACCGTTTGGTTATAGGTGTGAATGAATACACACGCACACACGCGCGCGCGGACGCACACACACGCACGCATGCACGCACGCACACACACACACGCGCGCGCACACATACGCGCACACACACGCACGCACACACACACACACACACACACACACACCAGGGGCGGATCCGGGGGGGGGGGTGCGCACCCCCCCCTAAAAATTTTGAGTTGCCCTTTTTTCTGGCCCAAAAATTTAATTAAAAAAAAAATTATATAGATTTTTAAGCAGAAAAAATCTGAAAAATGAAGTTGATGTTTTTAACCGAGGAGTTTTTTAGGGGGACGGGGGTTGACCCGACTTGTTTCTGGGTGCGACAGATCGCGCGCAGCTGCGCCAGGGCCGCGGGCGGTGGGGACGGCGGCGCGTTGATTGGTTTGTTTAGAGACTGGTACCCTCCTGGGTAATAACCACCATCTAATTTTGCTTCAATAATTTCATTCTAGAATATTTTCGGATGTTAGTTTTGCATTTTTTATCTTAAAACGTACTTGTAGACTATTAATCTATTTCTCTGGCAAGAGACGGCCAGCTCATTTGGTCTAAATTAGTGGTAAAAGTATATGGCAAAATCAGGGGGACGTTACGGGGTGGGGGTCCAGGGTCGGACCCACCTGCTCGCGCAGCAACGCATCTGAGAGGGTCCTCAATTTCAAAAATTTTTTTCTGGGGGAGAAATTCCCCAGACGAGGCACGGGCATTGTGGGGGAGTTGTCCCCCCTTCGGTGCTCCAAGTTTTTGGGTTTACGGTTGGACACTCCTGGTACAATCCTGTACGCCCCTGTGGCAAGAGTGAATACTGAGTATGTTTTAAAGTACGATAGATTCATCATTGCAAATTCAGTTTGACGTTCAATTTTATAGATAAATGTATTGAAACGGACAGCATATAAAGATTAGTAATGTAATGATTTTAATTTTTTTTGTAAAACGTGTGGTTCTCCTATGCAGTTTTGATTTCACGGGGTACTAGTATTTTGTCGCTCTGATGCAGGTTAATATTCAAGCAAGTTGATGGTTTTTGTGGCTTTGTGATTTTGCTTGTACTGGAATTGTTGTTTTCATTGCTATGACAGAAGACTTGAAGTAGCAAAATTTCGCGCTCATATGCTTGAAAAATGCTCAAAAAGGAGTCATGATCTTTTAAAAATTTTCTGGGGGAGGCGACCCCCCACGGTTCCTTCGCACCAGGCGGTCCTCGCGCACGAAGCGGCGGCTCGCCGCCGTTCAGTTGCCCGTACAAAATCTCAAAGTGGCCCTTTCCCATGCACCCCCCCTAGACAAAATCCTGTCATCCGCCT
>NW_014577439.1:8783-16744 GCF_000485595.1 Priapulus caudatus
CACACACACACACACACACACACACACACACACACACGCACGCACCCACGCACGCACACACACACACACACACACATTCGACATACATACGACCAGGAGTTAATAATGACAAAATATTTGTCATTTTTAACTCCTTATACGACGTACATCTTCACGTACATTAGCTTAGCGAGGAACCTAGAGCGCAATGCTGCGAGCCAAGTGAATATTATAGATCGGATTTCACCAAGCACACGTGCCGTCGGAACGCCCGCGACCAGTTTGAACGTATGACAACGACTCAAGAAACTTATCTTGGCAGTCAACGGTGACCGACACACGAGCGCCATCTTCATGTACATTAGCATAGCGGGGCAGCCAGAGCACGATGCTGGGAACAAAGCGAATATTGTAGATCGGATTTTACTATGGCCGTATAACCGCGGCCAGTATGAACGTATAAGAAGGCCGACACATATATTATATATAAACCACCTGTTCACAAACTCATAAACTGCACTTTGGTTCTCAACTCGAATTCATTTTTTCATTTCAAATACTCTAAAGTAACAACATTACAATCGTTGAAGTCAATGGATAAAATTGTGCCACAATAACTAGGCAAAACAGTTGTTGAGCGCCTAAACACGTAATTATAAACATTCAGTAAGGCAAATGCTATCAAAATGTATATTACAAACTTACACCGTTTTATTTTTGGTCTATATTCTGACTTAGAATACTCTCCTCATTCCCTCCTACGTTTTCTGGGCTGTGGCTTTGGGGGGAGGGGGAAGCACCTGCCCCATCCACCTCCGAGATTACAGGGGTGAAAATCAAATAAAAGCTTAATAAATGTAAAATAATCCTAAAATAAGTGTAAAGGTAACATATTTCACCTATCATATGCGATGTGCCAATATTAAAACACCCTAGTGGAAAATCCTAGCGACGATTAGTAAGAAGTATCAAATTGTTAAAATAACTGAAAAAAAGTACATCTTTTTTTTTTTCGCTGATAGGCGGGAACCCCAAGGTGACTACAATGACACCACGTTATGTATAATGATGATATTCGTCTGTTGATTTACAAACGGAAAAGAAAATTACTGCTCATACAATTCTATGATATTGTGTAAAAATTTTCCTGACATGCATACCCATCACTAGTAAAACATAGCATTAATGAAAACCCTATTATCCACATCGACTAAATTCGACTAGAGATATTCTATACGTTCACGCTGAAAAATCTCAACTCATTTTGATATACCCTGCTAATTAGTAAACAAAGACCCGTTGTCAGAAACATTAAAAATAGTTATGACTATAAACATATATATCACAAGTCTAAAACGTTGTGACTTTTGCATATAACATCATTTGAAAAGTCGTGAAAACAATTGTAAACAAAAACAAAAGATGATGTAACAACTACATATCATGTTTCCAACAACGGGCCCAGCATAAAGAATATATTATTTCGAGATTCGATACACTGGAGTAGCAAAACTATGCCTGCGATGAATAGCAAATGGCACAAATACAAATAATTCGAAACAAAAGATTTAACGGGTCCACATGCATAATGCAACACTTATATAACATATTACATGACCCATGAAAACAACCAAGGGCAAGCTCCTGTAAACGCTAAACCTTTATGAAACATGGGTGGAATTCCATGCATGCGTAAGTTACTAACGGTGTTCAGTGCTGTGTAACGGGAATGAGGGTGTGGAAGGAGTGGTAGTTGTGTTATATATGGCACAGATGATGCTAGCGACAAAAATAACGATAGTGACAACTATAAGTTAAATAACGATGGTGAGTTGTTCAATTAGAACATGTAAATAAAAATATATCTCATACTGTTCATAAACTCAAGGGCACTTATTCACGTGACTCTGTAATTTCTTTGGCGCAAGGACAAAATATAAGTAGACTTCAAACACTCGACCCTCTCCGAATGTGAAAAATATATCTTGACTAGGAATAGTGAAAGCTAGTAGAATTTTGATTTCACTGCATATTGAGTTTAAATAAACTTACAATGATGAAAAATACTGGTTTTCGAATGATTAACTAAAAATCAATTTCATCATGGTATAAATGAATAAAAGAAAGCTCAAAACTGTGCAAGGTAACCCTGACTGACTATTATATGAAATGCACATATGAAGTGGTAACAAAACTCGTAAAATTCATAATACATGCCGAGCACAACCTGTGAGATCATATATGTGTGTTTCATTATTACTTGTAGGTACGTGGAGTATTTTGGAAATTCCTAACAGATCATTAAGACATGAAAAATTCGTCATAAGCTCGGTATGCTGAAATAGTACAATACAACAAAACAGACGTAAGAACTTCTATCCTTTCTACCATCTAGTGTGGAATGATTCCAAGCTTGCAAGCTTGGCATTATAACTTATACATAGATATATACGTGTATACACATAGCTATATTGATATAGATAAGGTAATATTATGCCAAAAAATATATTGTGGTCAGTTATGCGTCATCGTACACAGTAGTATATAGAACTATTGCACAGTTTGTCACACACTATGGAACAGAGCTGAGTAACTTTACAACGATACTAGAAACTATGAACCAGCAAAACTCACCCAACTTGTGTACTAGTGACAAATGTAGTGACAAACTGTGACCTGCACTAGCAATTGTGACTGTACATGTATTACCGTTAGGAATCAGTGCAAGCGTTCAGCTGTGTAACAGCATACTTGTGAGAAATGTGACTACCTATGCTTATGATACACGCCTCTGTAACTTGGCACCTATCATACAAATATGTAACGGGCTGCCTACACATGTGTATTAAGACACCTCTTCGTAACACCTGCACGACTCTGCACCTACGCAGCACTGTTACACTATTACACTCTGTACACCCACCTAACGTTATTTATCTACACGCGTGTAATAAGGGACCTCTTAACCTAGGGACCCCTGTAAGTGTACGGCTATCTAACTGTACAACAATAAACGTGTGACTATTTACCTCACTGAGTGTAATAAGCACGCTGTACACTACCTTGGCACCTGCTTCATCAGCTTACTAACCATCTGCTGAGACTCTCTCTGAAGTTTCTGGGCTAAATCTAAAGCGCTGTCGACAGTAGAGCTCAGATCCTCTACGCTCTGCGACAGCGACCTGCGCCGCAGCCCACGGCCAGCGAGGGCGCCACCGTTACGTGAGAGGGCGCCACCGCTTCCTGCGAGGACGCTACTGTCGCTGCACGGACTAGACAGGGCGGCGTCGGAGGCCGGACCGGGGCTGGACATACAGCTGCGAGGAAACGCAACACCGCGTCCACGCGCCGCTCGGTCCAACAGCAACACCGGCGCCCCCTGAATCACGGAAGCTGCACTAGCGGCGCCCTCTCGCGGAGTGCGAGGTAGGCGAGACGTCTCGTCAGAAGACGCAGGTCGGAAGTGCAGCGCGGGAGACAACGCGCCGTCGTCGTGGCGACGCGGCGTGCTCGTCTTCATCATGCGCGGATGGTCGGACGGCGCCAGCGACGAATCCGAATTCGTGGACGAAGAAGAAAACGGCAGAGTGGACGACAGCGAGGAAGCGAGAACGCAGTCCTCCTCGCTCCGATGCTCAGTGGAATGATATGCACACGCACAGTCGCCGGTTCCCTGAGCGGCGCTAGCCTCGGTCTCTGCACGTGGCTGCGATCGACTCGGCGTCGTCGCTTTACCTTCTAATACTGATCGGTCAGGACTAGAAGCATGCAGCTCACAGTCAACACCACGCTCATCTTGAATACGACTAGTGGCACTGCCACGCGACAAGGAATGCGCGGACAATGGCCGGTTATGAGACAGCGCGACCTGGCCGTGAGTCTCGTGTTGCCGGTGACCGCCGCACGCACCACCGGCGCCCCCTGTATTGCCAACCATCCCGTACTCACTGCCCCCCACGCTGAGAGCTATCCCTACTCTTTGTTGCCCACCATGCCAGCTCATGTGGTTGTCAATGCAGCTAGCGCGGTCGTCGTCGCGGCAGCGGGTGTGGTCGTCGTCGCGGACGGCGCGGTCGCCGTGGTAACCGGGTCGGTCGTCGCGGCAGCTGGTGTGGTCGTCGTCGTGGACGGCGCGGTCGCCGCGGTAACCGGGCCGGTCGTCGCGGCGATCGTTGGCATCGCACGCGGCGCAGCTCATCGTGACGCAGCACGGCGTGTTGCTGCTGGCGGCGAGACGCACATGCCGGCACCGCACGTCGTCCTCGTCGTCGTCTGCGCACGGTGATGCACGGCCCTCGGCGCTCTCGTCGAACACCTCCGCGCACAGAGAGGGCGCCACCGCGGCCGGCAGCTGCGCGTCGTCGTCGCAGCGGCAGCCGTCAGGGCGCGGGTTGCTGGAGCGCAGGGACAGGCTGTGGGGGCGTGGCCGCCGTCCCGGGGTCAGTGACGACGCCCACCCCTCCTCCGCCTGGCAGTAGGCGGGTGCGCACGGCTGCGACGCGGCGGCGGCAGGGGTTCCCCTCGTCAGCAGCTGGCTCCACTCGCCGTGCGTCATCGCCAGCGTGCGCGCGTGACCTCTTCGGCGGTCGCCCCGCAGCGCGCCGTCGCTGCGAGAGAGGGCGCCGGCGTTGCTGAGGAAGCGCGGAGTGGCGGCGTGGGTGGCCGCCAGCGGGTAGCTGCGCGGGTCGCCGTGGGGTCGCGGGGTTGCCGTCGCCGCGGGACGGATGCACGCGGGAGCGCTGCTCACGCGCGCCGCATCGTGCTCCGGCGACGTCTGCGTGCAGCGCTCCCTGGTGGCGGGTCTGGCGGCGGCGAGCAGGTGGCCGTCGGAGGCGTGCAGACGATCCATGGAGCGCGAGCGGTGTAGCTCTCGCTTCAAGCCACGGATCTCCTTCCAGACTCGTCGCATCTCATCACTGCAACGTTACCACGGCAACACGTTATCAGGAGTAAGATAATATACTCCTATAGAATCCTATATACTATATACTCCTAGTATATACTCCTATATACTCCTATAGAATCCTATATTATCTTACTCCTGATGTTATCACTACACCGTAACCGCGGGAATGTTACAACTACAACGTGACCACGGCAACAATAAGCAGATATAGGATTACTGGTAAAGTGTAAACGTCAACCACATTATCAGCTACTACAAGGTTACAACCAGGTTACAAAGTTACCACAGGTTACCAGAACATTATCACCTACTGAAATCACATCGGTGCAAACACATGCCAAACACTCACCATCTTCGTTGGGAAATCGTATTATCAGCTCCTTGCTTCTCTTTGTCGACTTGCTGAGAAACTTCGCACCTTTCTCCGTGAGTAGCGGCGGCTTCAGCAGCAGGTGACAGCCCCTGTCGTGGCGACCTCGCATGCCTACCTTCAGCTCGTTCTCCCCGAACATTCTCTCCACCCCTCGCGAAGCGCACGCGCCACCGCCGCACGTACTTATGCGTCTGAAGTCAGCGCCGTCACCGTCGCTCGTCGCTCACGCACATCCCAGCTCATCGTACGCATCACCGTCTACGCGCTACATCGCGTCTGTTTCTCTGCCGCCGCCGCTGCCGCTGCTGCTGCTGCTGTGCCGAGCGAGACTAACGTTCTCTCTCGTCTAATCGGGTTTTCCTTTTGTTGATTCGCGGCGCTACTCGACGTGACGGCGCGATGAATATTTCAGAGGCGATTAATCAGAGACGCTAACGTCCGCAGAGACGCGAGCGCAGCATCTTCAACCATCCGTTTCCGACGGCGATCGTGAGTGTGCGCACGCGTGTCTCCCGTCAATGCCGCGAAGGTGGATGCTTGCGGGAGCACTTAGCGACGCGTGGGTGAGCATCCACGCAGCCTCCGCATCACCTTCTCTTCACCATCGCGTTGGGTAATTGCCACGAAGCCCCACGAAATCATCGTGAAGCGGTCGCTGTGACGCAGTTACCGCAGGATTGTCTCGCTGCGCATGGATTCCGCGGGGTTTACCGATGCTCTAGCCTGTCACAAAAAAAACAAAAAACAAACGTGGACTAGAAATGCCACGAATGTACGCGGCGATGCCTGCGTGACGTCAACAGCAACATTTGCCGGAGAGAAACACTCGCAAACACTTGGTCTGCTTCCTGTGCGAGAGAAACATTTGCCAGCCGATCAATAACAACAACATATCTTACACCCGATAACACTACTACGCACATACGCAGCCACAACCATGCCTCCACCAGTGCTGTAAGAGCGAGCGATTGCGCAGCACTGCTGCATTGCTACTGGCAGGCAGCCCAGCTACAACATGGCCCCCCAGCCTCTGCTTGTAATGAGGGAGGAGGCAGCAGGGGGCGAGCATCGTGGTGGTGGTAGGGGGGGGGGAGCAGCGCAGCTGCCACGTACTGACCATCTGGCTGGTGCCAGCAGACATAGCAGCCCATATTCAGGCCACAGAACTCACCAGTTGTACCCCGTTGGGTACATATATATATTCAAATTACTACGGACCATTGTACAGCGTATCCATACAGCGCTGTACTTAAGCGGCAGCGGTGAGGATCCATTTGGAAACAAAATGGCGTCAAATCCTGAGTTGGTGCAACTCTCTGTATACAGAGACCCTAGTCTAGGTGAGCAACCGAAACACGGATCTATCCTATTCAACCTATAGGTTGATTGACCTATCGACCCGACGTGACTGACCGATGGCTCTAAATGACGAGCATCGCGAAGACAGAAGAATGTTCTCGAAACAATGCTTTGCAACGACGTGGCAACTTGGTGCCCGCGAGCACATTACCTGCTGGTTCTCCATGCTCTCCAGGTACGTGCGTATGAGCAGGTCTCCGCCTGCGTCCCGCGGCGACGAGGATGCCTCGCCGAACGCCGCCGCCGTCAGTCCCGAATCGCAGCGGCGGCAACAAGATGGGGCCACCGCTCCCGGCGACGCGTCCGCGAAAACGTCCCCGCTCTCGACCCCCGCCGGCAGACTCGTGCTGCCACCTGGCAGAGTAGTGTGCAATGCTGACTCGCCATTTAGTGATGAGTGACGGTGCGGTGGATGCTGATTGGATGACTGTGACAGTACGCGGCCATCTTGTAGTGGCGATGATGACAACACTACGCCGGCCGTAGGGTGTACCGTCGTCTGCGCAACCGTGGGGGCGCCACCCGCACGCCCTCTGTCTGTGATTGGCTGGGGCGAATCCTGGTTTGGAACGACATCTTCGGCCAGTGCTGCCATCTTTATGTGAAGCTTTGTGAGCAGCTGCTCAAACTTCTGGTTAAGGTTGGATAGCTCGGTGACGAGACTATCGTCAGTGTCTAATGTCACACCTGTAAATGATTCACAGTACTCATCACCATATCATTATTATCACTAATATCAAAGTTATCAATATTATTGCACTATTATATTACCATCATTATACTACAAGTTAACAGTCATTGCCCAAACAACCCTTCTCGATCTACAGCTAATATCTATCTACAAGTAATGGGTGTCTAATATCGCGACTACCAGCAAAGATGTGCTGCTATTTACAGCTCGTAAGAAAGAAATCACAGTATAATACGGCAAATTATTCTAAAAGATAAGTGAATTGATATAATTTGCATGAAAAACACATTTTGTTTCAACATATTTTAGCAGGGAAATTTCTGCTGTCATGCTAATGATGTGATTATGGATAAGAGTTAATAGTAAGTTCATGCTGTGTACAGGGTGAAAAACTGATAATTGGAGGTCTCTGAGGAAGCACTGGTCCTGGTCAGTAGGCACTGGTCCAGGATTTTTGTCGTAGCAAAGTGAATGACTCGGATGTGGGGACGTTTTTATATGGGGGGATGGTGCAATTTGGTGATGTGCATTCTAAGGTATTCTTAAAAATTATATTTTTTACTCGTTTTGATACACCAAGCTTTTTCATTATAGCATGGCGGGTGCTGCCTTTGCGGTCCTAGTTGCAAATCGCCGAAGGCGGTTTGCGTGCT
>NW_014577439.1:16774-23233 GCF_000485595.1 Priapulus caudatus
TTCTACTATGGCAGGAACGCCAGATGCAGATGTCTATTTTTACTTGTTTTTAGATTTCTTTGCTTACAGCATCCACACATTTACGCCTAAATTCTACTCAGCCACACAACATTATGATACAGATTATGCTATAACTCTAACTGTAATATACCAGTTTGTAGTTTTTTATCGTATTCTAAAGCAGTGTGTAATTACATGCGAAGCAACACTCACTGGTACTCTTCCGTACTAGCAGAGTCAGCGGACACATTGGCAGCATTCTGAACCAGTGATATAGATCCATTCATACTTCTGCTCCTTCGAGGACCAGCTGAAACACAAGAAGAAATGATCGACGTAGGTAAACACTCTATAGATGGCAGTACTATCAGCTCAGACAGTCCTGACATGTAAACAATGTGTTTATGGGTACAATTAGCAGGAGTTTTGCTCTATTGTCCAAAGTCAGCAAACGATATTTGCAGTATAACGAGATTATTACTATTCTCTACTCATCTATTATTATTATTATTATTATTATTATTAACAGGTGAGCATAGTCGTGGTAATTTCGACTTACTGGGTCTTATGCGCATCGAATCTCGGACTCCTGGATCATGATTGACAGTAGAGTGCAGATCAGTGCCAGTGACAGTCACAGGGTAACATATCTGATCCTGATGCCCTCTCGGTGCAATATCCCTCTTATTCAGTATCACCGCGTCACCTGCCACCAACAGAAACTACGTAAACTTAATGTTGCCAAAACCAACAGCCAAAATAAACTTTTTATTATCATTCTCTGGTGTATGTTAGTTGAATCGTCTTCAATCATTAAATATTTTAATATTCTTACGTGCCTACATTATATTATAACATGACACTGTTCCATCACTAACATCAACCTCTGTTGAATCTACCCTGCAGGAATTTTACACGGTGACACGTAGTGATGTCCCGATGATCGATTCTAATCGAAAGTCAGTCGTTTGCAGCAACCAACTAAGCGCTCGACTATGAAAATAAATAATCGATTATCTTTGGTCATCGATCGGTTGAGTGCAACCGATGATCGATGATGAAATTCCAACCGACTCCCATCACTACGCATAGCTTTTACCTAAGCTGGACAATGGCGTGCCTCCGCGATTCTGCCACGAGCAACCGCGGCTGGACTCCGACGTACCCAACCCACTGTCGACCTCAGCGCGGGTGCAGCACGCCCCCTGGTGAGCATGGCCACTTGACCCGGCAGGGGAGAGGGTCGACTCGGAGTCGCTGTTTAACACATTCTGAAATGCAGACGTCAGACAATGCTGTTTTACATGACGATTACAGATCGCCACGTGACGTGAACGATGGGGAGAGGGGGGGGGGTCACGTCTATGTTAGGTGACCTATTACAGAGAGTTGCGGCCATGGCGAGCTCGGAGAAAATCGTCACAGTGGTCGTGGGGACGGCATGTATGTTTCCAAATGGATACGCACGGCTATGGAGCCGTAAGAAAGTGTACTATTAAATATTCATATGGCGCGAACGATTTGCAGTTAACAATTTCTAGGAAATCTAGATACAGCCATACTACACACCGCGGCACGCTCCGTGTCTTAGGCTATCGAATCTCTGTAAATTTTGAGTTTAATTGAAGCACGATTATGATCTAATTAAGTACTAACCGGGGACGCATTGTACAGGCGTATCCATAACAGCGCTGTACTTAAGCGGCCAGCGGTGATCGATCCATATTGGATAACAAAAGTGCGTCAAATCGCTGAGTTGGTGCAACTCTCTGTATACCAGAGACCGACTAGTCTAGGTGAGCAGACACCGAATACACGGTTGATGCTATCGCTATTCACCTATAAACAGTGATTGACCTATCGACCCGCGACGTGACTCACCGCATGGCTGTCTAACTGAAACGAGCATCCGCGAAGACAAGAAGAATGTTCTCGGAAACAATGCTTGCAACGACGTGGCAACTTGGTGGCCCGGGGGCGAGCAGCATTACCTGCTGGTTTTCCACACTGCTCTGCAAGGTACGGTGCGTCACTGGACAGGTCTCGCCTGCGTCCCGCGGCGACCGAGGATGCCTACGCCGAACCCGGCCGCGGCCGTCAGTCCCGCGAATCGCAGCGGCGGCAACAAGATTGGGCACCGGCTACCCGCCGACGCGTCCGCCCCCGAAACGATCCACCGCCTCTCCGGACCCCCAACGCCGGCAGCACCGACCGCTCGTTGGCTGCACTCTGGCAGAGTAGCTGTGCAATGCCGTGGATCGGCCTCGCCCATTGCTAGTGATGAGCTGACGGTGCGGTGAGTGCTGGATTGCATGACTGTGACCAGTACGGCGGCCATCCTTGTAGTGGGTCGATGAATACAACACTCACGGCGGCCGGTAGGTGTACCGTCGTCTGCGCCAGACCCGTGGGGGCGCCACCACGCACGCCCTCTGCCCTGTGATTGGCTGGGGCGAATCCTGGGTTTGGCAACGACATCTGTCGGGCCAGTGCTGCATCTTTAATCGTGAAAGCTTGTGAGGGGCAGCGCCTGCTCAACTTCTGTTAAGGTTGATAGGCTCGGTGACGAGACTATCGTCAGTGTCTAACGTCACACCTGTAAAGTGATTCACCAGTAGCTGCATCACCATATCATTATTATCAGCTAATATCAAAAGTTGGATCAAATATACTATTGCACCCTATTATATTCCGATCATTAATCAGCTCACAAGTTAACGAGTCATGCACACAAACAACCTTCTCGGTCTACGCTAATAGACTATCTATCAAGTTTATGTGTCAATATCGGGCGACTAACGCAGCAAAGATGTGCTGCTATTTACAGCCTCGTAAAAAAGAAAATCACAAGTATAGGATACGCGCAAATTATTACTCAAAAGATAAGTGAAATTGATATAGATTTGGGCATGAAACCAACATATTTTGTGTCAACATATTTTTAGCAGGGACATTTCTGCTTGTCATGCTAATTGATGTGCATTATTGGGGAGTAAGAGCCTAATAGTACCGCTCCATGGCTGTGTAGTCTTTTATCTACACTCTTGATGCTATGTAGTCTCAGCCCTGTGGCGCTCTAATCGATATGTAGTCTTATCCTAAACACTCATGCTACACACCTGCCCTTACCCAGCATTCTGCATGCTATGTAGTTTCTCTCTACCTCTGCAATGCTCTCATGCTAGATGAGTCTTACTCTGTTATCTCTTACGCTATGTAGTCATATCCTGCACTCCTCATCTTTACGTAGCCCTACCTGCACTCCTCATGCTATGTAATCTTGACCTTGCAGAGCTGCATGCCTGAACCTCCGTTTGGCATTCGTCAATGCCTTACGCATCGGCAACTAGTTTTCTGCCGCCCGTTTCGCCCCATAGACAATGTGAGCCCTGTTGACTGGGCAGTCGTCTACCATCTGGTGGACCCTAAACATTGCGATATAGTGACGAAGCACTGCATAAATACATTTAAAACGTCATTCTGACACGAGAGATTTTGGCACTATGCATTCTGATGTAATTGATGCGAAGGCGCACAGGGACATGTACGCAGCCAAATTAAACATGCAAAAATGAACGCATCAAGCAGCAACGCAATGCTAGACTGAAATGAAATGCGGGCACTGCAGTGAGGCCACCGCACCGCCCCGCCCCGGGCACCCAGAGCCGCTCGGCACACGAATGCAATGTGTGTGTGAAAATGTGAGACTAGAGAAAATACTTGGGCGATTCATTGAACGCGTGTAATCAAATCTCCAGGTAAACAAGCGAGCGAGTGACCTGCTCTTCTAGACTTGCCGCCCTTATGAAGAGAAGACGGTCATGCCTTTTGCTCTCTCTACAACTGCCTCTCCTCGCTCATCTGGCACAGCAAACCACGAAACAAGTAACCTAACAGAACTGAAGAGAATACATCTATATCAATAGATATAACGAATCTATGAATGTGGATTTCTCAAAGCACATCACGCATGGGGATTACAGATTGTAACAAGGAAGGCATGGCAGAGACACAGCCAAGAATAATCCCTCACTTCAACCCCCGTAAGCTGCCAAAGGCTCTGTTTATGAGATGAGCATGCCTGCTGTACCATGACAACACTGGCTAGGTGCGTACGCCATCTCATTACTGATTCATGTTCTACAATTTAATTACTTAAGGCTTTTAATTATTAAAGATTCATCTTATCGTTTGGGCCTGCCTTTTATTACTTTTACTAAGTGTACCTTTCAATTGGAAAGAATGATCTGCAGATGTGCATACTTCCTCTCTAACAAAGCAGAATGTGGTAATGCCTATAAAGAACTCAACAATTCCGCATCGCCAAAAGCCTAATTTCTGCCAGTACTGAACTAGCAATACTTCGTGTCATGCATAATCACTAACACTACCGCTTATGACAAAACTAAAACTCTAGTCGCTGCCCCATTATCAACCTGCGGCGTGTGCTTAAAACGCCCACCAGAAAGAGGCTGAGAAAAACTGGCATTCCTGGCGCCAACACGCCGAGCTGTTTGCCAAACAATATAGCTCGAAGATGGTCGACACCCGCACCTGACTCACACCGCGGCTGTTTTTATCTTTGCTGGGCGCTACGCACGGTAACCCGCTGTACCCAGCAGCACCGCTGCACGCGGTTGCTGGGGATTGGGGAAAACCTGTCAACAACATCGAGAATTTCAGACAAATTGGAGGTATATTTCAAAATACCATTGTAGAAGAGACCAACCGCGGCAGCCTGAAACTGCGGAGGAAGTACCAGTTTATTTTGTCACTAAAGGTAAGCTGTGATTATGCATGGCCACGAGTATTTGCTAGTCTAGTAGCTGGAAATTAAGCGTTTGGATGCGGGCATTGTGGAGCCTTTTAAAGTGCACTAATATATATGTGACAGAACATGAATATATTTAACGTCAATTTAATAGAGATCATTCGAACAATAACATATATATGCCCAAATAGATTAAGTCATGACTTATATATATACTATACTAGCACATCAAATGCAAATGTCTTGGTAAAAGTAGCTTCTACCTAGATGTCTATGAAGTACACAATGCTGTGTAACAGATTTCTGTACTCTACACATTCGAGCCACCTCTGACAATTTTGCTCAGCTGAGGTAAGACTAAGAAATTATTTCCGCAGCAATATCTAGATGGCAGCACATAATCGACTAAGCGAGTACTTAGTAAATATGTAATCGTGCACCGTAGAAAGTTACCACGCGTGGCGTGGATCCAGGTTCAGTGCTCCAAGCCTGAAGTAGACGGGCTGCCAATGGAGCCCGCTGGCAAGAAAAACAAACACAATGTAGAGAGCGTGCAAGCAACAATGTGGCCGGGTCGAGGTATTAACCAGGAATGAGTTAGTTGGTGGGCAGTGTGGAAAAAATGATTTGGGAAGTGCAATTGTTTTGTAAGTGTGTCTTAGACTCAATATTGTTAGGCCCATGCTACCCACATTTTTAGCCGTGCAGTTTCCAAAAAGCTGACGCCGGTGCAAACCACCGTATGGGTAATAGGCGCACATCCAGCACATCTATTAACATTTATAACAACACGCAAGAAACTTGAAGCGAGACAATCAATGTAAAAATACACAGTGAGCACCAATCAGCCCCAGCCGGTTACCCTTCTCTAGGCTAGTTACTTGGTTATCCTATTCTCTACCAGTCACCATTTAGCCTATCCTGCAATCAGTCAACAGTTAGTTACCCCCGTTCCTCATCAGCGTCACGCAGTTAGTTTACCTTCGCTCTGCTAACCAGTCATTGGTTTACCTTCCTGCCTACCAGTCCAGCAGTTAAACCTTGCTTATATCAGTTACCGCCTTGTCTCACTACTTAAGCGATCGGGTCATTACCATGTGGCGACAGCCCTTCAGCTGAATCTATCGGTGAGCCCTCGCCTTCTGCGTACGCGAACAGCAGCCTGCGCTGGCGTATTCCTGCATGGAGCTGCTGGGCATAGCTCTCCACCCGGCCCTGCGCCCCTCCCTCTCCTCCACCAGACACGCCGGCCAGCCACGCCGAAGCGGGCCCTACTGCCCGACGGCACGGGCCCCGCGCTGTACAGACGCCCGTCAGAACCGCCGCACTTCCGAAGCGTCGTTGCCGCCTGATAGAAATTCTACCTTTTAATGTGTTGCGCTGTGTGTCTGTGTGTTGTCGTGTCTGCGTGACGTGCCGTGCGTGCATGCATCGGTGTGTCTGTGTGTGTGTGTCTGCGTGAGTGCGTGCGTGCATGCATGCGTGTGTGTCTGTGTGTGTGTGTCAGCGTGCGTGCGTGCGTGCATCGCAATGCGTGTGTGTCTGTGTGTGTGTCAGCCCGTGCGTCAGCGTCCGAGGCGTGGCGTGCGTAGCGTCGCGTCGCACTGCATGCGTGTGTCGGCATGTGTGTGTGTCTGTGTGTGTGTGCTGCGTGTTGTTTGTGTAATCCGACTAGGAACGTTGCGAGA
>NW_014577439.1:23258-30802 GCF_000485595.1 Priapulus caudatus
CTCTCTCGTTCTAATCAGTTTTCTTTTGTTGATTCTGCGGCGCTACTCGACGTTACGGCGCGAATGAATATTTTCATAGGTGCGATTAATCAGAGAACGCTAACGTCCGCAAGAGACGCCGAGCGCAGCATCTTCAACCATCCGTTTCCGCGGCGAATCCGTGATGTCGCGCACGCGTGTCTCCCGTCAATGCCGCCGGAAGGTGGATGCTTGCGGGAGCAACTTGCCGACGGTGGGGTGAGCATCCACGCGCCTCCGCATCACCTTCCTTCACCATCACGTTGGGTAATTGCCGCGAAAGCCCCACGAAATATCATCGTGAAGCGCGTTTGCCGTGGCAGTTACCGCAGGATTGTCTCGCTGGCGCATGGATTCGCGGGGTTTACGATGCCTCTAGCTGTCACAAAAAACAAAAAAAACAAAACGGTGGACTAGAAATGCACGAATGGTACCGCGGCGATGCCTGCCGTGACGTCAACAAGCCAACATTTGCAGAGAGAAACACTCGCAAACCACTTGGTCGCTCCTGTGGCGAGAGAAACATTGCCGTCGATCAATAACATAACAAATATCTACACCCGATAAACACTACTACGCACATACGCAGCCCACAACCATGCCTCCCAGCTGCTGTAGAGCGATGCGATGCGCAGCACTGCTGCATTTCTGGCAGGCAGCCAGCCTTACAAACATGGCCCCCGCCTCTGCCTTGTAATGAGGGAGGAGGCAGCAGGGGGCGAGCATCGTCTGTGGTGGTAGGGGGGGAGCAGCGCAGCTGCCACGCTACTGACCATCTGGCTGGTTGCCAGCAGACATAGCGCCATATTCAGGCACAGAACTCAACAGTTCGTTTGCTTACCCGTTGGTCGAAATATATATATTCACACGTGTTTTACATGCACGTTATATGAATATATTTATATATATATATATATATATATATTTATACATGTTTATTTATTTATTTATCTGTTGTGTGTCTTGTATATTGAATGCTTCTGAACTCCTCCCTATGGTTCATTTTGCACATGCTACAGTAGTTTAGAGAAGGCTTGTTACTGCCCAGTGTAAACTTTACAACTACCATGTCATCCACAGGGATGAGAGTTCTTTTTTCTTTCCTGTCTTATGTTAGCACTCACACTCACGCGCTACACTTTCCTTAATTAGCATTCATGCTGATGACGTACATCCCTTTCCTTGTGCACCCACGCCTGTGGTAAATCACTGCACATTGTATAATTGATACCAATGGCCAGTTATTTATAACTCATTGGAAATGTGAGAACACGGTGTATATGTTTCCATATTAGCAACGTTTAGCTTACACTTACACAGACCATCCTGCTCACTCCTGTGGACATGTAGATGTACATTATTAGTCTTGAATTTATACCACCACACGGTCGACGCTAAAGCAAATTTGAACAAAGTCTGATCTATGACCTCATGAGTAACGTAAAACTCAAACGCGCATAGTGGATGCTGAGAGCGGTTCTATGTTCCCCGCGCGGGTACTGCCGGAACGTACCCTGTTACTATCTAATATGCCGGCAACCTACTCGCCTACCTCCACTAACAGTCTAGGGTCGCCTACGCCTACTCCCTAACCCAAACTACCGAACCCTTAACCCTAACCATATTCAATAGTGACCAGGCGTACGTTCCGGCTATACCGGACCGTACCCAGGTACGCCCTACCCCCTTCGGGGCAGTACCCTGGGGGACATTTACACCTATGAGCCATAGCTGATTTGCTTTTAGCTGCGCTGCACTAGATGTTCAGCTGTCATGGCAAGTCGGACAGCTGACAGGCACTTGTCAATCGATCATCACTGTAGCGGGACAGGGAGACGTAGTGTTACTGATATATAATGAATGTAGTTTAATTACTTTCACTGACGCACCGCGCCATTGAAGTGGAATGAGAATTGCAAACGTAATGGCTCGTACAACTTTTGAGTTTCTGGTCATTTTGTTTAGTGACCTGTCTAAGAGAATAAATGTATTTCTTAAACATGACAAATAACTGGAGTTATTGCCCTCTTCTAACTCTTTACCATTTCAATCTACTTTGGACAGCAGCAGTCACAATGCATTATATAATGAACCTAATGACCTCATCTAACTAATAAACACCTCAACCCCAGCTAACAGCCAACACGAAGCTCTTGGCCAGCCACAACTTGAATCTCAAGTATTAGGCTGTGTTTAAACGTAACAACACATGATTTTAGGTATAATAAGCTGAACATTGCGTGCACACCTCACATGAAAAGGTCAACAGTGAAGCACAAAACCTCACAATGTGTCCTCAACACACGTGATTCTATGTGCTGAAAAGCAGCGGCGGGGCATAATCAAAATATTGTTTGTCTCAACCGACCGGCCCGCCAAAAAAGAACAACTCAAATTTTGTTATTGATCTCTTCTTTTTACAAATTGTATCAGTGTACCATGTATATAAATCTGTAGGGCCATACATTATTATGTACAAGCCAAACAACATTCAAATAAAAGCGTATCTCCACACAAGTACACTCGAGCATGTAGACACCATGATGAATATGTTAAAAAGACCCCTTACAAAAATTTCCAGTCTGGGTCGGCTGATGCAGGGCAAACAAAGTATTTTTTTAATTGTGGCCGAGGTTACTACCTGCCAGCTCCGCTACCAGATTTTCCTAAATATCCCCCCCCCCATCACCACGTGAGTTAGCCTGCTAGGCTACGTAAGAAAATACACAGCTCCAATCAAATCCCTGACTATTAGGCACCGTAGGCAAGAATGCATATGTTAACATCTAACCATGTCATTATTACATCAATATTTGCCAGATCAACACAAACGATTCGAGAAGCAATCGAGAATCTACAGTGGATCACTAGGCGGCAGGCACGCACTCAAGCTTAGTGAATGAGAATAAACATTCAGTACATGCACTGACATCAGGGTGATATTTAGAGCCACTTGTCCATCCAGGCCCAATTAAAAAAATCTTGTTGCGCCCTCCACCGACCAGGCTGGAAGAAGTTGGTTACAGCCCCCTTATAGACCGAAGCCTCGATAAACGATAGGCCTGTTCTTAAACCGAAGGGTTATTCGATACGCAGTGGCTAACGTCCGGATCGGTTGGCCTGCCTCCAGGCTACGCTCCGGACAATCATGATGCGTGATTCGGAACAGTGAATATGCGCACATCACGATGCCACTATAATTTCATTTATGATGCACTATTAAACCATATATATGCCTAACCTACCCTAACTCTAACCCTAACCCTTTGCAATATTCAGTCTATCGGACCTTCGGTCTATCGGACCTTCGGTCTATCGAACCTTCGGTCTATCGGACCTTCGGTCTATCGGACCTTCGGTCTATCGGACCTTCGGTCTATCGGACCTTCGGTCTATCGAACCTTCGGTCTATAGAGCTGCCCACGAAAAGTTTGGGTAGGTAGGTAGGCTTTTTTTTTTAAGGGGTCTTTTTACAAATTCAGCATGGTGTCTACATGCTCGGGTGTGCTTGTGTGGAGATACCTTTTATGTTGAATGTTCGTTTTGCTTGGTGCATATAATGTATTGCATACAGATTTATATACTGTACCCCAGTTGATACAATTTGTAAAAAGAAAAAAGAAAAAGATCAATACAATTTTTTGAGTCGCCCGTTTTTGGCAGGGTCGGTCGGGTGAGGGCAAACAAACAACATTTTTATTATGGCCCCGCCCACCCATCCTCTACGAATGAATACTAGCAAATGATTGAAAAATGCAAAGAGATTTATGAGTATGCCAACCTTCTATTTATCTCATTGACATTGTTTCTCATATTAATTGCTCATTAGAGGCCATTAACTGCTACCTAAAGCACCCAACTATGTGGCTGCACCCCATTAGGGAGGTTACAGCCCTCCCTCATACTCCCCCTTCACTGGTGGTTATGTCGTGGTCTGGTGGTTTGCTCGTGCTAACGATATAATTACATGTAGAGAAGTCCACGATATCATGACCATTGACATATTAAGCCAAGTAAAGCAGGGAACTCTGATGTATATGGGGTTAAATAAAATTAAGCTAAGAGAGCTCTCATTCTATAGCTTGTGATTCAATTACAGATTCGATAATTATGGCAATCTAGTTTCATTCGTTTATCTGAATTGAATAAGATATAGATACTGAAATAGTTCTACGACACGGGCAGCTACACCGTGGAGCATAGTGCAAGTAGTTTCGAGGTGCCTAAACTGTTTTCATTCTTTTTTTATATCATGTCTTTGCTTTAGTTAGGCAATGCATAATCTAAAGTTAACTGTTATTTTAATATTAGTTTAGTTAGCAGTGATATAGTAGTATTGTGCTAGATAAAGGGCACTGTACCACCGTGACCATATATTACATTATCCCAACCAGCTTACGAGACTAATGTCAAATTGTCAATACACAGCCTGACACTCATACATTTGAAAATCTTATACCTAAAGAAAAGCTGTCGAATAACTTAGAGATAAGTATATCTCAGAGTAACCTAACCCAATAATGGAAGAAGAAGAAGAAGACGACGACAAAAACGAAGAAGAAGAAGAAGAAAAAGAAGAAGAGGAGATGAAAAAGAAGAGTGAAACGGAACACTTTCTGCAGCAATATGGTTTATGTCATGTACTAGAGGTGTAACAATACTATATATGGTCACATAGGGATATGTACATACAATACTAGGGAGAGTAGGCAAAAGAGAGGAAGATAAAGAAAGAATAAAGAGGCAAGAGGGAGCGAGAGGAAGAAGAGGAAAGGTGGAGATCTTGGGGGAAAGGAGAGAATCTATGGGGGTCCAGGAGAGAGGGATTGGAGGTGTACGCCCTACAACACCTATGCTGTAGCCGTACCATGCTTCTACGTGATACATTCATGGCCCATGGGCATGGGTGTTGTACAGTATCCAAAAGATTATTTTTATCAAACCTAATAGTAAATACATGTATATAACTATGTGTATCAGCAATATATGTGTGTGTGTGTGTGTGTGTGTGTGTGTGTGTGTGTGTGTGTATAGTCGCCCCGCCGGACCAGCTGACACAAGCAAGCAGTCGCCCGGTAGATTTTCTAATCGCCACTGGCGACTGGGCGACCGCTAGTTTCTCACGCTGTGTGTAGTCTTTTATCTTACACTCTGATGCTATGTAGTCTCACCCTGTGCTCTAATGATATGTAGTCTTATCCTAAACACTCATGCTACACTGCCTTACCCAGCATTCTCATGCTATGTAGTCTCTTACCCTGCAATCTCATGCTAGATAGTCTTACTCTGTACTCTTACGCTATGTAGTCATATCCTGCACTCTCATTTTACGTAGCCCTACCCTGCACTCTCATGCTATGTAATCTTACCTTGCAGAGCTGCATCCTGAACCTCCGTTTGCATTTCGTTCAATGCCTTACGCATGGCACTAGTTTGCTGCCGCCGTTTCCCCATAGACAATGTGAGCCCTGTTGACTGCAGTGTCTCCATCTGGTGGAATAAACATGCGATATATGACGAAGCATCATAAAATATTTAAACGTCATTCTGACACGAGAGATTGTATGCATTCTGATGTAATTGCCATGTGAGGCGCAACAGGACATGTACGCAGCCAAATTAACATCAAAATGACCATCAACCAACGCATGCTAGACTGAATGATGCGCACTCGCACACAATGCTGTGTGTGTGACAATGTGAGACTAGAGAAATACTTGGCGATTATGAACGCGTGTAATAAATCTCCAGGTAAACAACAGCATACCTGCTCTTCTAGACTTGCCGCCTTGAAGAGAACACTCATCCTTTTGCTCTCTCTACACGTCTCCTCCTCATCTGCACAGCAAACAGAAACAAGTAATAAAGAACTGAAGAGATACCATCTATATATAGATATAACGATCTATGAATGCGATTTCCAAAGCCATCACAGCATGGGGATTACAATGTAACAAAGGAAGCATGGCAGAGAACAGCAGATAATCCTATTCAACCCCCGTAACTGCCAAAGGCTTGTTTATAGATGAGCATGCCTGCTGTACTGACAAACACTGCTAGTGCGTACGCATCTCATTACTAATTCATTTCTACCAATTTAATTAATTAAGGCTTTTAATTATTAAATGATTCATTACGTTTGCTGCCTTTATTCTTACTAAAGTACTTTCAATTGGAAAGATGAATCTCAGATGTGCCATATTTTTCTGTAGCAACAGAATGTGGTAATGCCTTAAACGATGCCTGCGTGACGTCAACAGCAACATTGCCAGAGAGAAACACTCGCAAACACTTGGTCTGCTTCTGTGCGAGAGAAACATTTGCAGCCGATCAATAACAACAACATATTTACACCCGATAACACTACTACGCACATACGCAGCCACAACCATGCCTCCACCAGTGCTGTAAGAGCGAGCGATTGCGCAGCACTGCTGCATTGCTACTGGCAGCAGCCAGCTACAACATGGCCCCCCAGCCTCTGCTTGTAATGAGGGAGGAGGCAGCAGGGGGCGAGCATCGTGGTGGTGGTAGGGGGGGGGGAGCAGCGCAGCTGCCACGTACTGACCATCTGGCTGGTGCCAGCAGACATAGCAGCCGCATATTCAGGCCACAGAACTCACCAGTTGTACCCCGTTGGGTACATATATATATTCACACGTGTTTATACATGCATGTATATAGATATATATATATATATATATTATATATTATTATATATACATGTTTATTTATTTATTTATCTGTGTGTGTCTGTATATTGAATGTTCTGCGACTCCTCCCCTATGTCTCATTTTGCACATGTACAGTAGTAGAGAGGCTTGTACTGGCAGTGTAACTTTACAACTACATGTCCATCCACAGGGCATGAGTTCTTTTTCTTTCCCTGTCTTTGTTAGCACTCACAACTCACGGTACACCCCTTTCCTTAATAGCATCATGACTGATGGTACATCCCTTTCCTTGTTAGCACCCACGCCTAGTGGTATACACAATTTTCACTGCACATCTGTCATATTGAATACCAAATTAATATGGGAGCACGTTATATAACATCATGGTAAATGTGAGGAACACGTGTGTATAATGTTTCCATATTAGCAACGTTTAGCTTACACTACACAGACCAATCCTGCTCACTCCTGTGACATGTAATGTACATTATTAGTTGTGAAATTTATACCACACACCGGTCGACGCTAAAGCAAAATGACAAGTCTGATCTATGACCTCATGAGTAACGTAAAACTCAAACGCAGCATAGTGATGCTGAGAGGGTCTATTTCCCCCGGGGTACTGCCGGAACGTACCCTGGTACTATCTAATATGCCGGACCGTACCTCGCCTACTCCACTAACCAGTCTAAGGAGTCGCCTATGCCTACTCCCTAACCCAAACCCGAACCCTAACCCTAACCATATCAAATAGTGACCAGGGTACGTTCCGGTATACCGGACCGTACCAGGGTACGCTTCCGGCAGTACGCTGGGGACATACACCTATGAGCATAGTGATTGCTTTAGCTG
>NW_014577439.1:30827-41067 GCF_000485595.1 Priapulus caudatus
GACTCACAATCTCGCATCCAAACGCTAATTTCTCCGAAGTACTAGACTAGGCAGAATACTTCGTGCTCATGCATCAATCACACTACCTTATGACAAAATAACTCTAGTGCTCCCATTTCACCTGCGGGTTTGCTTAAAACACAGAAAGAGCTGAAGGAATCACTGGCATTGTGGGCCTCAAACGCCGAACTGCTTTGCCCAAACAATATCAGCCGCGAAGTTGGTTGAACGTGACGTCACAATCGTTATTTATCTTTGCTGCGGCTCCGTACGCTGTACGCCAGGCCCCACCGCTGCACGGCTTTGCTCGCCGGGGGGATTGGCGGAAACTGTCAACAACATCGGACGAATTTCCACAACAACAGTGGATGGTATTTTTCAAATACCATTTATAAAGACACGCCGCAGTGAAATGGGCAGGAACTAACAGTTTATTTTTTCATAACGGTAGTGTGATTATGGTGCATGCCACGAAGTATTCTGCTAGTCTAGTACTGGAGCAAATTAGCGTTTGGATGCGCATTGTGAGCCCTTAAGTGCATATATATGTAAGAACATGAATATATTTACGTCAATTTAATAGATCATACGATAACATATTATATCCAAATAAATTAATATATTATATATATATACTAGCACATCAAATCAAATGTTTGTAAAACGTAGCTACCTACGATGTCTATGAGTACACAATCTGTGTAAAGATTTCTTATTCTACACATTGACCCACTCTGATTTGCTAGCTGAAGTAGACTAAGAAATTATTTCAGCACAATATCTAGATGCACACTAATCACTAACAGTACTTAGTAAGTATGTAATCATGAGTAGAAAGTTACACACCTGCGTGATCAGGTTCAGTGCTCCAGTCTATAGACTGCTCCAATGGTCCCTGCAAGAAAAACAAACAAATGTAGAGAGCGTGCAAACAACAATGTGGCAGGTCAGAGTATATTCGCCAGGAAGGAATATTGTGGGAGTGTTTGGCAAAAAATTTTGCGAGGTGCAATTGTTTTGTAGTGTGTCTTTAGATCAATATTTTTAGGCCATGCCTACACATTTTTATAGCCGTGCAGTTTCATAAACTGCCTGAAACACGCGCATGCTCCGGAAACACGTGTGTGGGTAATAGGCGACACATCCAGCACATCTATTAACTTATACACACGCAGAACCTTGAAGCGAGACAATCAAGTAAAAATACAGTGAGCACCAATCAGCCACCAGTTACCTTCCTCTATCAGTCACCTAGTTTAGTTACCTTCCTCCTACCAGGCCAGTACCTTCCTCTACCAGTCACCAGTTACCTTCCTCAATCAGTCACCAGTTAGTTACCTTCCTCTACCAGTCATTGGTTACCTTCCTCTACCAGTCAGCAGTTACCTTGCTCTATCAGTTACCTTGCTCTATTAGCGATCGGTCATTACCTTGTGCGATAGCTTCAGCTGATCTATGGTGAGCTCGGCTCCGCGTATCGCGACAGCAGGCTGGCGTATTCCTGCTGGAGCTGCTGGGCATAAGCTCCTCCACCCGGCTGCCGCCCCTTTCCCTTCCTCACCAAGACACGCCGCCGCACCGCGAGCGCCTCTGCCGACGGACGCCGGCGACTGCTACGAGCCGTCAGACACTTCCGAAGCGTCGTCGCCTGATAGAAATTCACCTTTTAATGTTTGCGTGTGTGTCTGTGTGTGTGTGTCTGCTGTGGGGCGCTGCGTGCATGCAATGCGGGGATGTGGTCTGGTGCTGTTGTGTGTCTGCAGTGAGTTGCGCTGCGTGCATGCATGCGTTGTGTCTGTGTGTGTGTAGTCAGGCGTGGTGCGTGCGTGCATCGCAAATGGTGGTGTGTTCTGCTGTCGTGTGTCAGTGTAGCGTTGCAGTGGGATGCGTCGGAGTGCGTGCTGCCTAGCAATGCGCTGGCTGTGCATGGATTGTGGTGTGTCGCTGTTGGGTGTGTGGTGCGTCTTGTTTTAGTGCATATGGACTGAGTGCGATCCGTGCGTGCCCGTGTGCTGCACGCATCGTGTTCGTACATGTGTTGCACCTATAAGCCAGATATAGCGGATTACTCGGAAAGTGTAAACCGTGCAACCACATCTCATCAGCTATCTACAAGCTTACAACCAGCGTTACAAAGCTACACACGCCGCGTTACCAGCACGAACATTACTGCACCTATGAAACTCACTCGGGTGCGAACACACATGCCCAAACAATCTCACCGATCTTTCGTGGAAATCGTTTATCAGTCCTCTGCTTCTCTTCTGTCGATTGCTGAGATAACTTCCGTCACTTTCTCCGTGAGTAGCAGGTGGTCTTCACAGCAGGTGACAGCCCTGCTCGTTGGCGACCCCTCGCATGACTGCCCTTCAGGCTCCGGGTTTTCTCCGCGGCGCCGAACCATTCTCGTCCACCCCCTGCGCACAAGCCGCACGCAGCTCACCGGGCTCACTAAATGTTCAGCTGTCATGGCAGCGGCACCGTGACCAGGCACTGTCAATTCATCATCACTGGTAGCGGGACAGGAGACGATAGGTGTTACTGTATATATATGATGACATGTAGTTTAATTACTTTCACTGACGCCTGACGGCCATGAAGTGGGAATGAGAATTGGCAAACTAGCTCGTACCAAACTTTTGAGTTTCTGGTCATTTTGTTATGACCTGTCTAAAGAGAATAAATATGTATTTTTAAACATGACAAATAACCTGGAGTTATTGCTCTTCTAAACTCTTTACCATTTCAATCTACTCTGGACAGCAGCCAGTCACAAACTGATTATATAATGAACCTAATGACCTCATCTAACTAATAAAACACCTCAACCCCAGTAACAGCCCACACGAGCTCTTGGGCCAGCACAACTTTGAATCTCAAGTATTAAGGTGGTGTTTAAAACGAACAACACATGATTTTAGTATAATATCTGAACATTGCGTGCACACCTCCACATGAAAGGTCAACAGTGAGCACCAAAAACCTCACAATGTGTCCTCAAACACACCGTGATTATGTGTGAAAGCAGCCGGGGCCATAATAAAAATATTGTTTGTTCACCCGACCGGCCCGCCAAAAAGGAACCAACTCAAAATTTTTTATTGATCTCTTCTTTTTTACAAATTGTATCAGTGTACATTATATAAATCTGTAGGCAATACATTATATGTACCAAGCAAAACAAACATTCAACATAAAAGGTATCTCCACACAAGTACACTCGAGCATGTAGACACCATGCTGAATTTGTAAAAAGACCCCTTCAAAAAATTTCCAGCCTGGGTCGGATGAGGGCAAACAAATATTTTTTTAATTGTGGCCCGGGGTTCTACCTGCCAGCTCGCGCTACCAGATTTTCCTAACATCTCTCCCCCCCCCCCCACATACACACGTGAAGTTAGCCTGCTAGCTACGTAAGAAAATACACAGCTCCAATCAATACCCTGACATCATCTAGCACTCTAGCAAAGAATGCATATGTTACATCTAACCATGTCATTATTACCAATCAATATTTGCAATCAACACAAACGATTCGAGAAGCAATCGAGCTCTACATGATCACTAGCCGGCAGGCACGACTGAAGCTAAGGAATGAGAATAAACATACAGTACATGCACTGGCACATCCAGGGTGATATTAGAGCCACTTCGTCCATCCAGGCCACAATTAAAAAATCTTTGTTTGCCCTCAACCGACCCAGGCTGAAAAGTTGGTTACAGCCCTATAGACCGAAGGTCCGATAAACCGAAGGCCTGATAAACCGAAGGTTTATTCGAATACGCAGTGGCTACACGTCCGGAATCGGTTGCCTAGCCTCCAGGCTACGCATCCGGACATCCACTGATGCCGTATTCGAACGTGAATATGCCGCACATCCACCGATGCCACTATAAATCATATGATGCCACTATAAACCATAAACCATATATATGCCCTAACCCTAACCCTAATCCTAACCCTAACCCTTTGCAATATTCAGTCTATCGACCTTCGGTCTATCGCGACCTTCGGTCTATCGAACCTGTCGTCTATAGGGTGCCCACGAAAAGTTTGGTAGGTAGGTAGGCTTTTTTTTAAGGGGTCTTTTTACAAATTCAGCATGGTGTCTACATGCTCGAGTGTGCTGTGTGGAGATACCTTTTATGTTGAATGTTCGTTTTGCTTGGTGCAATAATGTATTGCATACAGATTTATATACTGTACCCCAGTTGATACAATTTGTAAAAAGAAAAAGAAAAAGATCAATACAATTTTTTGAGTCGCCCGTTTTTGGCAGGGTCGGTCGGGTGAGGCAAACAAACAACATTTTTATTATGGCCCGCCCACCCATCCTCTACGAATGAATACTAGCAAATGATTGAAAAATGCAAAGAGATTTATGAGTATGCCAACCTTCTATTTTCTCATTGACATTGTTTCTTCATATTAATTGCTCATTAGAGGCCATTAACTGCTACCTAAAGCACCCAACTATGTGGCTGCACCCATTAGGGAGGTTACAGCCCTCCCTCATACTCCCCCTTCACTGGTGGTTATGTCGTGGTCTGGTGGTTTGCCTCGTGCTAACATATAATTACATGTAGAGAAGTCCACGTATCATGACCATTGACATATTAAGCCGAGTAAAGCAGGGACTCTGATGTATATGGGGTAAATAAATTAAGCTAAGAGAGCTCTCGTTCTATAGCTTGTGATCATTACAGATTCGATAATTATGGCAATCTAGTTTCATTCGTTTATCTGAATTGAATAAGATATAGATACTGAAATAGTTCTACGACACGGGCAGCTACACCGTGGCGCATAGTGCAAGTAGTTTCGAGGTGCCTAAACTGTTTTCATTCTTTTTTTTATATCATGTCTTTGCTTTAGTTAGGCAATGCATAATCTAAAGTTAACTGTTATTTTAATATAAGTTTAGTTAGCAGTGATATAGTAGTATTGTGCTAGATAAAGGGCACTGTACCACCGTGACCATATATTACATTATCCCAACCAGCTTACGAGCATAATGTCAAATTGTCAATACACAGCCTGACACTCATACATTTGAAAATCTTATACCTAAAGAAAAGCTGTCGAATAACTTAGAGATAAGTATATCTCAGAGTAACCTAACCCAATAATGGAAGAAGAAGAAGAAGACGACAAAAACGAAGAGAGAAGAAGAAAAAAGAGAAGAGGAGATGAAAAAGAAGAGTGAAACGGAACATTTCAGCAGCAATATGGTTATGTCATGTACTAGAGGTGTAACAATACTATATATGGTCACATAGGGATATGTACATACAATACTAGGGAGAGTAGGCAAAAGAGAGGAAGATAAAGAAAGAATAAAGAAGCAAGAGGGAGAGAGAGGAAGAAGAGGAGAGGTGGAGATCCTGGGGGAAAGGAGAGAATCTATGGGGTCCAGAGAGAGGGATTGGAGGTGTACGCCCTACAACACCTATGCTGTAGCCGTACCATGCTTCTATGTGATACATTTCATGGCCATGAACATGGGTGTTGTACACTATCCAAAAGATTATTTTTTATCAAACCTAATAGTAAATACATGTATATAACTATGTGTATCAGCAATATATGTGTGTGTGTGTGTGTGTGTGTTGTGTGTGTGTGTGTGTGTGTGTGTGGTGTGTGTGTGAGTGTGTGTGTGTGTGTGTGTGTGTGTGTGTGTGTGTGTGTGTGTGTGTGTGTGGTGAGTGTGTGTTGGTGTGTGTGTGTGTGTGGTGTGTGTGTGTGTGTGTGTGTGTGGGTGTGTGTGGTGTGGTGTGTGTGTGTGTGTGTGCGTGTGCGCGCGTGTTAAAATATATGGCCCAATCCTAGTTTATCACCCCGGACCCAAATTAGTTTAGCATATATATGAACTATATATAAATAGGGGTTCCAAACTAGGTTTGAGCAATACATACTATCACCAATTAGTCTAATAGTAATACTAGTCCTTGAGCTGTAATATCGCTGCCAGGGTCTATGTCTCCCTGGGTACTGCCGGAACGTACCCTGGGTACGGTCCGGTATACCGGAACGTACCCTGGTACTATCTATAATATGCCGGACCGTACCTCGCCTACTCCACTAACAAGTCTAGGGAGTCGCCTACGCCTACTACCTAGTAACCATATCAGATATAGTTACCAGTGTACGTTCCGGTATACCGGACCGTACCCAGGGTACGTTCCGGCAGTACCCAGGGATACATAGACCCTATCAGCTGTAATAATATATCAGGGGTAAATTATAGAAAATTTTGACATTATATAATGTATTGTGTCACTAGCTTGCCCGAAAAATGGAACATGCTACGGTATGATGTCCTAACTTCAATACACACACTAACTCTTGAAGTTTGTATCACTATATCACTATCAGCACTGTTGATGGGCCTTCTAAGTTCTATTTCTTTCCGAGTCTGTTTGTAAACAATGTTCTATCTTTACTAATTTAGGCTACAGCGTGCACTACGACACATTTACCTCATGTAACATTGCTGTGCTACGAGAGTTTTCCAGATCTGTAACCGTATACACTATAAAGGTACAATAACGTCTAATATTTCGTTCTTTATTGTGATTTTAGTGTCAAAATAAGATAGGGGCCTACAGCACGTTCTTAATTCAGTTTTTGCACAATCGTGAACATTGTTTTACCCATCATGCATCCATAGCAGACCAAAAATTGCGAAGGTACACAATTTAGTAGACTCCACATCATCAGTGATAGTTATCTTGTGAGATTTCCAGCGATGTACGGAATTATAGTGAATAAATCCTTTGTTAAAATCTCGTAGTTCTTCTCGTAATAAGATTCTCTTCGCGGGCCGCGGCTCTGTTTGTGTATCACCAGCGCCCCTGGTGTCGTGTCGCAGGCTTTCGTTACAGTACAACAAGAACTACAACTTACAAGGTAAACTCAATCAATGTGTTTACACATTTTTATCAAAATAATAATATTTATAGTTATTTTAGATCGTATCCTCAGTGGAAGTAATTTATTTACCAACCAGCTATATTATTTTGTGCATGTCTGTGTAGTTCTCGACTTGTTGTATGTTGTATCTTGGCTCTTGTATTTCACAAGCGGCAATGCACTGATTCTCTCTCTTTGGAATGTGCAGGGAATTTTATTTAATATTTTTAATTCTTCTTCTTCTTCTTCTTCTTCTTCTTCTTCCTTATTTAGTTCTTCTTCTTCTTCTTCTTCTTTTTATTTACTTCTTCTATTTATTTACTTCTTCTTTATTTTTATTTACTTCTTCTTCATGAGGTGGGATCTAGCTTAATTCAATAATTGGGTAACGCCAGGTACTCAGCCTTTAGCCAAATGGCACTGAGGGTGGTCACAGCCAGAGTTCCTTTGCGCCCTCAGTGGTTCTTTTACGTCCCCATTGGCTAGTATTTCTGGAGACGGGACCGCCATTTTACGTGGTCATCCGAGCCACGGGGATGACTTGCATCTTTCATATTCGGGTGCCGACTACGTAGGCTACTTTGCGGCATATTAATTATTATATCCAGGGCACTGTGGCTCATAGGGTCTATGTCCCCCAGGGTACTGCCGGAACGTACCCTGGGTACGGTCTGGTATACCGGAACGTACCCTGGGAACTATCTCAGTATCTAATATGGTTATGGTTAGGGAGTAGGCGTAGGCGACTCCCTAGACTCGTTAGTGGAGTAGGCGAGGTACGGTGCGGCATATTAGATAGTTACCGGGGTACGTTCCAGTATACCGGACCGTACCCAGGGTACATTCCGGCAGTACCCTATGGGACATAGACCCTCTCAGCGGCACGCTGAGGGGTAGCCACAAGTTCCCTTCTTGCTTAACACTACGTTGGCCATTATACGTTATACTTCCTACGACGTGTAACAGTCGGAGAGCCTGGTCGATTTATGTGAGGGGTAGATACAATAATGTAACCCAACAAGAGCAGTTCCTCTTCTTCCTACTCTTGGTGGAATAATAATAGTTGTTGGCAATAATAGGGCTCATAGGGTCTATGTCCCCCAGGGTAGTGCCGGAACGTACCCTGGGTACGGTACGGTATACCGGAACGTACCCTGCTAACTATCTGATATGGTTAGGGTTAGGGTTAGAGTTAGGGTTATGGAGTAGGCGTAGGCGACTCCCTAGACTCGTTAGTGGAGTAGGCAAGGTACGGTCCGGCATGTTAGATAGTACCAGGGTACGTTCCGGCAGTACCCTGGGGGACATAGACTCTCTCAGCAATAATAGGTGAAAAGAGTATAGAAACATTAAGACTTTGGTAGTAAATAGATTTCGTATTTATTTAGCATTATATTTTATTGAAACGCTTCAAGTGCCTGTGTGCACACTCACGCTGCAGCACACACATACAAATGTAACACCTAGCTCTACCGATGTAGCCTGTTCGCTGCCACTACAGGGCTATAGGCTACAACCTATGTCGAGAATTTGAGAAGAATGTTTAAACTTTGAATCAAAGCATGACCGGCACCTCTGTAGACGGTGTAGTGTAGTGTAGTCCGTGTCAGCTGTACTAGGCTGTAATGGTAGGCTAGCCACAAGTTACCTTCTCGCTTCTCACTACGTGGCAAGAAGCATCCTGCGACATGAAACAGTCAGAGAGCCTGGTCGGAGTACTGTAGTGGGAGCTCAGGAACTACACCAGTACAGCTAATGACGTAACACTGTGGTGTCTAACTCACTGCCGAGCTTAGTCAAACTTGCCGTTTTCAATCAGGTGCTCTAAAAAAACTCTGGTATTCCTGCAGGTGACTCCACTTTCCGACTGCCATTCTGGTTATGCTCCTGTCTAATTTCGTTTCACTTGTCATGTGGTCAGATATGTGCTGATTGAGCTGATTGAACTTGAGGATTTCCATTGGCTTTGAATTGGTGATGTTGCAGTACATCGTGCGTGTAAGTGAGCATCCATTCAAGGAGTATCATCAAATAACCTAGGATTATAATGTCCCGTTGAGACAAATTATAGTTTTGATTTGTGGTGTAAATTTCTCTAGTATTCTTTATCTATTCATGGCATGCATATTAGCTCGGTATATAGTGTTGTCTCGGTGCTAAATTCGGTGTATGGCACATATACATCAAATGTAAAGACTCCAATTGGTGCTTTCTACTATAATAATGTTCTGAAATTTATTTCAGTACTTTAGAAATTAAAAGCAAAATAGGTTATGCTATGAAACTACTGTAAACAGATCTAAATTTTTATTTTGTAACATTTTCTGACAATTGTGCTAGCTGGTAAGCTCAAAAACACTAAAGTATTGTATGCTTGGTCATGCTGTCTAATTTAGTCTATCGTTACTGTCCAGGAAGTACACAGATGCAAACAAATATTCATTGTGATGCTGAATATAACCTGCTTTATTTCTGGATTGGTTAATAGATTTTGCGATGTATTTTTCAGAGCAAGGCTTTACCAATCCTAGCAAAAGTGAGTGCAGAATTACGATATCTGTGTTCGATACCTAGAGTTGCCTACTGTAGCAGAATGGATTCGATCAAGTATCTCAGCCAAGAGGAGGCGATTAATGTCGACAAGAAGCTGTTCAGCGAGTACAAGTAAGCTTAATTAGCAGCTCAGCTGCGCATTACAAGTACTTCACTTTATTTGCTTTGTGTTATGGCTCTTGTTCTGCGCCCTTGGTCGGCTCTTGCGCACTCATGTTAATATCTCCCTAATCTACGACACTGTAGAAAAAACAGCTATTTTCTGAGTATGTGCAAGTGTCTGGCAGAGGGACCCTGCTCAATAACAGGGGAAGAAAGTGGACATTTTGGTTGGTCGGATTAGCGAATGTAGGGCGTTGCATAACCGTGTATGCTGCTAGAGGGAACCAGATGAGACGGGATACTAGACAAGCGTTGCCGAAAGGAGGTGTTGATCCGAAGCGCTGCAAACAGATCTTGCGGCAGTTTCCGCGGCAAGACGACGCACGGACCGCCTGGGAACGTCCATAACGACGTAAGTATGCAGCGTTGGCAGCTATGATCGTGCGCCCGAATGCATAGCCGGCGCACAATGCCATTATTAGGCTGCCAGCGAGCAAGTCGATAATTTTACTGGGATATCAATGAAACAGCTACAGCTGCGCATTGAGCTGCTGTTCTTTGCAAGTTCAAGTGAAACGACAATAAAATGTTCGAACAACCTCTGACTTCTACATCTGTGTTTGTATAAGTTTTATTTATGAATTGATTTGTATTATGCGTCAGCGGCTCATG
>NW_014577439.1:44211-45761 GCF_000485595.1 Priapulus caudatus
CTGATATATATATATAGGTTTTACCATTCCTCTCTATCTGCAGGTTTTCTGTCGATCAGCTCATGGAGCTCGCCGGGCTCAGCGTCGCCACGGCGATCGCGAAGGCGTACCCGATCGCGCATCTGACCAGCCGCGACGTACTCGTCGTCTGCGGGCCGGGCAACAACGGCGGCGACGGCCTCGTGTGCGCGCGCCACCTCGCCGCCTTCGGCTACCGTCCGCGCGTCTTCTACCCGCGCCGCACGAAGCGAGAGCTCTACACGAACCTCGTCGCGCAGTGCGAGGCTTCCGGCATCCCGTTCGCCGCCGAGATGCCGGCGGCGGCGGACGTCGACGCGGCGTACGGCGTCGTCGTCGACGCTCTGTTCGGCTTCAGCTTCGCGCCGCCCGTGCGCGAAGAGTTTGTCGGCATCATGGAGATGCTGCGCAGCGTCGAGGTGCCCGTCTGCAGCGTCGACGTTCCGTCGGGTTGGGACGTGGAGCGTGGCGACACGGCCGGCGACGGCCTGCACCCGAGCATGCTTGTCTCGCTCACCGCGCCCAAGCTGTGCGCGCGGGGCTTCGCCGGGAGACACCACTACCTCGGCGGGCGGTTCCTGCCGCGGCGGCTGGCGGCCGAGTACGACATAGTGCTGCCGCCATACCCGGGGACGGAGCAGTGCGTAGAACTGCCCGTCGCCGCGGGCAAGCAGTAGGCGTGTGTGCAGCCAGGGCCAGATTTAGACATGGCGAGGAGGTCCTGAGCTACGGGAAGCAGTAGAGGGTCCTATTTTGGCGATTGGTAATTGAGAATAACGCTGTGTAATAACAACTGAACTTGGCAAGAATCTGCCAAGAAGCGTAAGAAATCCATGTGGGGAGAGAGGAGGGTTGCTCCTTTAGAACTTTAAAAAATATGCATTTTGATATTTAACCTGAGATTTTGAGAGGCCCCTTCAGACTGTGAGACCCTAAGCTGTAGCTTGTTTAGCTTATGCCGACATCCGGCCCTGCATGCAGAGATGACAGTATTCGGTGAAACCCCAGGGAAGACATCAGTGAACGGTTGATCCTCGACATATCTGTTAAAGTGCATCGTGCAAGGCTAAATTTCTGGAATTACCAAATCGAGAAATTTCTATACTAAATCAACATGTTCATATTAAGAGAACAAATGTCTGAAAAAAATTCATTTCACACAAAATAGAACAGCTTTTTGAATATTATTTTATTCGTCGTAGAAGGTGATGTCATCAAAGTATTAATTATTTTAGAAAAGTGAAATGAGTGAAAAAAATGAGTTTTTAGCTCATCTGACATAGTCAGATGCAGCTTGTAGAATCGCATGATTGTCCGTTCGTGCGTCCGTCCGTCCGTCCGTCCGTCCGTCCGTCCGTTCGTCAACAGTTGGGCACAAATCTTACCCGCTCTACGTACGGTCACGATATTGGGGGCGTGGGGGGGTAATCCGAAAACGAGTTGGGATGTCGAAGCTGGGGGTCAAAGGTCAAAGGTCAAGAGATGTAAAAGAAGGGGGAACATTCCCTCCTTAACTTAAGGTATAGGGAGGA
>NW_014577439.1:46610-53344 GCF_000485595.1 Priapulus caudatus
ATCATTATCATCGTCATCATTATCATCGTCATCATTATCATCGTCATCATTATCATCGTCATCATTATCATCGTCATCATTATCATCGTCGTCACTATCATCGTCATTGTCATTGTTATCGTTGTTATGGTAGTCCAGTAGGCAGTTGCTGTTTTTCTTACGCTTGTGATTTACTATACGATATCTGGTGATATTTCCCACGTATAAAATAACATGCTATCAGGAGTTAATAAAGACAAATTGTCTTTATTTTGTATATTTTTAGCTCATCTGACGTAGTCAGGTGCCGCTTGTAGAATCGCATGATTGTCCGTGCGTCCGTGCGTTCGTCCGTCCATCAACAGTTGGGCACAAATCTTAACTGCTCGACGTACGGTCACGATATTCGGGACGTGGGGGGGTAATCCGAAAACGAGTTGGGATGTCGAAGCTTGGGGGGTCAAAGGTCAAAGGTCAAGAGGTGTAAAAGAACGGGAACATTCCCTCCTTAACTTAAGGTATAGGGAGGAAAGGCAGAATTGCGGCACAAATCTAAACGGCTCGACCTAGGCTCGTGATAGTTGGTGTATAGCATCATGGTAGGAAAAGCCATCACTGTGCCGAAATTAGAGGTTACAGGTCAAAGGTCAATGGGGCAGAGGGCAGATTTTAGACATTTTCTGAGGACATGGTCTGACGGAGCGATTGAAAAACTTTTTTGTTTCAGCGGTGACCTACCATTTTTATGGCTTTATTGAAAGGACCGTGAAATGTACTTTCCGCTGACATGCGAAGAGTAAGTGGCGGATAACCTTTTGACCCTCAAGAGGAGGGTTAAACATTGATTTGTTGACTGTTAACAAAGGACTGAACTGCTTTTGCTATTATTAGAGCCAATACCTTTATGAATGTGAGGCTACAGTTGCACAGTTTAATTGCAAAGGCAAATGTTTGTTGAACAAGGTTTACGCTCCTTAAATCATATTATTTTCTAAAGCAGTCTATCTATAGCACCTTGAAGACTGAATCAGTGAATGCTCGTGTGGGTAGGCAAAAACACGGGGCAGCCCATGGCTGGCACGCTTCTAATCATAATTGTTGCCTGCCAACCTGCAATGCACATGTGTCTGCAATGCATAGAGATTAGGTGGGTGCAAAAAGTGTAGCTGATATATTTGTTCCAATTGGCTACGAAAGTCAAACAAGAATAAAGTAGACTTATGTATAAGACGTCTTGCTATGCACAAATGAATTTATCAGCAGAACACCAGACACCAGATGAGCCCTGTCGCACTGCGGCACTTGTTGTCTTTATTAACTCCTGATGCTATGTAGACCGCAGCAGGCTTGGTCATGCATGCAGTTATGTAATAGGCGTGAGTACTTAGTGTATAGTATGGTATGGGCAAAAGATTATCTTAGATATACCTAGGTATACAAAGGTATTATTAGATTATTACCTAGGTATTATTCGATTCTAATATTAGCTCTTGGTATGGTATATATACCTGTCATGTTTAAGGGGTGGGGGTGAGGGTTGTCATGTAGCTGAGCAATGATACGAGTAAGGCTCCCAGTCAATGTGCATAGTGTGACGTGGGTCACTGTGTGGAGAGGCTTTCATAGATGACTACGGGATGAGTTACTCTAAGAAGGTAGCTCCTCGCCTTGCCGCCCCCACCTCCACGCCCCGTAGAAGCCCCGGTCTTGGTGTCTCCTCTGTGTCACAGGAGTGCCGTGGCAGTGTGATTTTTGTCCTCTGCCTACTACTAGTTTGTACCGCCAAGAAACGGTCGTATGAAAAGTCCTACGACACAACACATGCATTTATCTAGACACTTATAGTATAATATACGTTTATAGACGCGCTGCCGCCACGGGTTGCCTACTAGTCTCTTTCTCTTCCTGCATAATATTCTCAACATTGTACACTTAGTTGGCAGTTCGTGTCGTTTAGGTTAAGTATTGATTGCGGTGTTTTAGCATTGCAGTATTTATTAGCTCATAGTATTTTGCTATCAGTTTATTTTGATTGCGCTAGTTTAGCTGAAAAAATTGGCTTTATGTTTATATATATAGGCCTATATATATATTGAAAAAATAATATAAGTAATATGTATTATAGGAATGCAAAGGAGTTCATTAGAGTGATAGTAATACTCCAGAGTTCTTGCCATATCACAAATCACTATATAATGTGGAACGTGTCGGTTTGGAATTGAATAACAGTATTGAAAATCTTACGCAGTACAATGTTGTATATTTTTATGACACGAAATAAATTCGGTTGCATATATATCTGTGTATTATCATTAATTTGTTAAACATGTTCAAACATTACTATGTACCGCATTTGTAACATTTTCAATAAGGCCGATGAAAGTTGATGTCATGGTTCTCGTCAGCGCCCGCATCAAATTTTACTCCCGCACCAAAAAAGTTCAACACTCATCGCTGACGAAATTCCCGCATCAAAAAGTCCCCATATGAAATTCCCGCCTCAAAAAATCAACAATCTAGGCCTACATGCAGTCAGCACTACATGTATGGAAGACAAACAGTAAAAATTTGAGTAAAAACTGTCAACAAAGAAGTTATGACATTTTTCAATCTTATTTTGCATATGTACAAGACCTGATACCCTGACTAAGTTCTATTGGTTTGTATATGAAAGATGAATGTTGATCTAAATCCCTCATCAAAATCTCAACAATGCCTGACGAGAACCATGAAATCAACTTTCATCGGCCTAATATATATTTTGTATTTTGATTGTGGCGTTGAACACAAATGTGAGCGCACCTCGATACAGCAGATCGGGCAATACTCTCCCCCGCCCCCTCGGAGGAGGAGAGCGGCTGTTCTTATACTAGAGCTTATACTTATGTATTAGACTAGGCCAACCACCACAACCACAACAACAACAACAACAACAACAACAACTGTCAGTGAATATGATAAATGCCCATTCCTTGACTACCTGAGATGCATTGCAGACAACATCTTGTCTCCAGATGTAAAATTTTGGTATATTTTAGCTATTAATTACACATAACATGGTTTCTTATTCAAAATTATTTATGGATTTTCACTCAAAACTATGATGAACTAGAGCACTCGTAGAGCACAGACCTCCGCCAAGGCAGCTGAATTCTCTCAATGTAAAATTTTTTATTAATTAATTAATTAATTAAGTGGAAAAATTTATTAATTAATTAAATAATTAATTGGATCCGGATTAGTGCGAGCGTGCAGGTGGGGGAGGACTGTGGTTGCCCCTTAGCCTGTGGTTGCGTGTTTGTGAATCTACAGCCAGCGCACCTAGCGGAAGTGAACTGAAACGTGCATGTTAACAAACCCACAAACCAACACTCAAACACACGCCGGTGAAAACATAACCAACATAGCCAAGCCCCCTGGCGGAGGTAATAAATACAAGAAGAGAAATAAGAGATAATAAATTCCGCACAAAAATTTCATAAATGAAACTAAAATCACTGGGTAAATGTCATGAGATGAATGTTACGTGTTTCGTGGGTGTTTATTCATGGTGTGATTGCCGGCGGGGTATTTGTCTTAGAATCAATCCATCAGTTAATGATAACAGCCAAATGAAGAAATGGTGTTGCGAATTATGAATATATATTCCTCTGGAGTATACATTTTTAAGAACCAGATTGAGATAAAAATGTAATTAATGTAAATATATTTACTTGTACGTGTAATTTAAATACAATTAATTATTAACACATAAAAATAGCAGTTAGCTCTATTTACCTATAATTCACACGCAAAGTGTATTCTACGTACGCGAGTGTGTTGATGCGTGCATACGCGCGTTTGTACGTGCGTGCGTCCACGCGTTTGTACGTGCGTGCATACGCCTATTTGTGCGTGCGTGTATACGCGCGTGTGTGCGTGCGTGCATACGGCGTCGCGCGTTTGTATGTGGGTGGCTGGGTGCAGACACGCGTTTGTACGTGCGTGCGTGCATGCGCGTGTGTGCGTGCGTGCATACGTGCGTGTGTGCATGCGTGTATATGTGCGTGCGTGCATACGCACGTGTGTGTGTGTGTGTGTGTGCGTCCGTACGCGGCGTGTGTGCGTCCGTACGGGGCGTGTGTGCGTCCGTACGCGTGTGTGTGCGTCCGTACGCGCGCGTGTGTGTCCGTACGCGGTGTGTGTGCGTCCGTGTGCGTGTGTAATTCATGTACATTAATATCAGCATAGCGGGAAACCCAGGGCGTGATGCTGCGAGCAAAGTGAATATTTTAGATCGGCTTATACCAAGCACACGTGCTGTCAGTCTGCCCAGCGCCAGTTTGAACGTATAAGAACGGCCAAAGAAAATTATCTTGGCAGTCAACGGCGACCGACGTCGGAGCGCTTTTTCCTTGTACAATAGCATAGCTGGGAATCGTGGCGCGAAGCTGCGAGCAAAGTGAAGCATGTAGATCAGATTTTACCATGCACGCGTGCCGTCGGCCCGCCCGCGACTAGTTTGAACGCATGAGAACGGCCGAAAAAAATTCTCTTGGCAGTCAACGGTGACCGTCGCACGAGCGCCACCTTCATGTATATTAATATCAGCATAGCGGGAAACCCAGGGCGTGATGCTGCGAGCAAAGTGAATAATTTCGATCGGATTTTACCAAACACCCGTGCTGTCAGCCTGCCCAGCTCCAGTTTGAACGTCTAAGAACGGCCGAAGAAAATTCTCTTGGCAGTCAACGGCGACCGACGTCGGAGCGCCTTTTCCCTGTACAATAGCATAGCTGGGAATCGTGGCGCGAAGCTGCGAGCAAAGTGAAGCATGTAGATCAGATTTTACCATGCACACCCGCCCGCGACTAGTTTGAACGCATGAGAACGGCCGAAAAAATTCTCTTGGCAGTCAACGGTGACCGACGCAGGTACAATCTGAGGACTTTCATGTACATTAAAGCAGCATAGCGGGAAACCCACACGCGCGCGCGCACATACACATAATAATACCTAGGCGCATTCACACGACACGCATGGCGCTTACATGTATGCACGCACGCACGCACGCACGCACGCACGCACGCACGCACGCACTAAATAAACACACTCATATATAGAATTATATATATATATATCAGGAGTTAATAAAGACAAACAGGTCTTTATTAACTCCTGATATATATATATATATAAACGTGCACACGCAAAAACTCTTAAATGCACTCTATCTCACACAACCGCGCTGACTCACACGCTCACACTCATTCGCATGCACACACGCGTACACACACACGCACGCACGCATGTAAACACAGAGAAAGATACATAGAGATACATTTATTTTCTCTCTCGCGCGCTTTCTGTTTCTCTCTCTATCTCTCTCTCTCTCTCACACTTGGATATGCACTACAACAGCGTGGCATGATATATCGATGGATGCAACATCGATGGCTATGTATGAATGCGAAACTACATGCTCGAACTATTACGTCATCATCGGAAACATCAGACCATCGGGGGTACTAAGATGCATACGGCTGCTGCTGCTCTGGCAGCACATACGGCTGCTGCTTGGAAATTCTCAATGTAAACAAACATCAATCAACGGGCTTAGCCAATCAACGTCGGGGGTACTAAGATGGCTACGGTAATTTGAATCGCACGTCACGATTGCAGGTAGACTGGTACGGACCTTAACTCGGCCAAGTATCTTTCGCTACACTAAACTTATAGTTAGTGCAGCGTGTGGAACTCTCCACCGCGCGGCAGTCTAAGCTCGATCGCCGACCCTTCTGTGGAAAGAAACCTTGAAAATGCCTCGTAAAGGGCCTCGTCACGCCATCTATGGGACGGCATATATACGAGAATAATTTAACGGCGTGAAACGGAAGAAATGCAAACTCGCTTTTCTAGAGGAAAAGCAAACGCGCCGACCAGCAAACGAGCAATTACGAGCATTTGTATTTATTCTCGCCCTACGTGCATACTCGAAAGGCTTCTGGAATTGCCACAACTCCTCAATTCACCGATTATAGCGCTTTATCCTATACCCGAAGGGCACTGTCGAAAAATTCTTTTAAACAGGGCAGCGAATCCGATAAAAAGTGCCGCTCCGCGGCGCTGTTTGCGCTTCGCGCGGATATCTGGCTGCAGATCGTCGAGAGATTGTTGCAAGGTTGCTTATTTGTGACATCACTGAGCTGAATAGGGGTTTTTCCATCTCCCCCTCTCTCTCTATCTCACTCTATCATCTCTTTCTCTCTCACTTCTTTCCTCCCTCACTCCCTCTTACTCTCTTTCTCTCTCTCTCTCTCTCTCTCTTCCTCTCCCTCCCTCCCACCGTCCATCCTTCCTTCTATCCCTTCCTCCCTCTCTCTCTCTCTCCCTCCCACCGTCCTTCCCTCCTTTCCTCACTTTCTCGCTCCCTCCCTCCATGTTCCCTCCTCCCCAACTTTCACTCCCTCCCTCTCTCTCTCGTTCTCTCTGTCTCTCTAAGTTTCTCTATATAGGTACATATCTATAGGTTTTTCCATCTCTCTTCTGATGCAAGTTTTCACTTCAGTTCCCTTGGTTTCTCGTCTCTCTCTTTCTCTCTCTCCCTCTATCCCATCGCTCTCTCCCCTCCTTCCTCCCTCCCTTCCTCCCTCTCTCTCTTCCTCTATCGCTTCCTCCCTCCCTCCCCTCCCTCCCTCTCTATATAGGTTTGTCTATACATACAGGTTTGCCCCCTCCCTCTTTCTCTATATAGGTTTGTCTATACATATCTCCCT
>NW_014577439.1:56916-64846 GCF_000485595.1 Priapulus caudatus
TCTGCTCTTGCCTCCCTCCCTCGCCTAAGCGCATTCCTCTCTCTCTTCTTCTCTCTCTTCTCTCCTCCTTCTCCCTTCTGTCTCTCCTTCTCCTCTGCTCTCTCTCTCTCTCGTATCTTATGAATAGAATAATATAATATATATATTATACTAGTATATATATGATGATATTATATATATATATTCAGAGAGTTAGATTAATAGGCGGAATTGTCAGTTCTCTATTATTCTACTTCTGAGGTATATTATATTAATGATAGTGGTTTTACCAGATCCTTCTCTTATCTTTGCAGGTTTGTTCTGTCGATCAAGCTCATTGCGAGCTCGCCGCGGGTGCGTCAGCGTCGCGCCGCGGCGGACTCGCAAGGCGGTACGCCGCATCGCGCCATCTGACCAGCATCGCGACGTACTCGTTCGTCTGCGGGACCGCGCGGCAAAACAAAGCGGCGTGCGATGGCACTGTTCGTTTGGCCGGCGCGCCACTTCTCTGCCGCCTTCGCGTGGCTACCGTTCCGCGGTTTTAGTAGCCTCGCGCCCTGCAGCGAAGCTGGACTGAGCTCTACCACAGACCTCGTTCGCGCGCAGAGTGCGAGGCTTCCGCTGCATCCCGGATTCGCCGCGCGTACTGATGCCTGGCGCGGGCGCGCCGGGGCGGCGTGCGTGACGGTCGACGCGGCGACATTAGTAGCGGGGCTGTCCGTCGATCGCGCGTCTGTTCGAGCTTTCAGCTTCGCGCCGCCCGGGTGCGCATAGATGTGAGAATGTCGTGAGTCTGTTGGGTAGAAGATTTTATGAAGCAGCAGTAGATCCATATATGAGAATGCTCGACAGGTCCAGCGTCATGGAAACGTGCTCGCGAGTTCGACGAGTGCGTTTACTCATTTTGGCACAGCTTTGTGGTTTGGCCTCGAGTGTAGGTTTGCACCCTCGCGCATGACTCTGTCTGTGCAAGCCGGTAGGGTTATACGTCGGTGATGATCTGTGCGGTGATGACTCATGGCTGTGTGAGTCTACTGTGTACGTTAGCCGCGTTATGGCGAGCGTACGATTCGCCGGTCTCCACCGCTCGCCTGCATCTGAGTGCCACGCACTGCATGGCACCTTGAAAACAATTTACCTGCTGTCGTGCGACTTGTTGGGTTATTTCCGTGTTGTGTTATCTTTCATTTCCAGACTTCACATTTTCGCGGTGCTAAAAGCTTATCCGCTACAATTTGATTATCTGTTTGGCGGGCGCAAAGAGTGGAGTGGCATGGAATGTTCTGTTTTTGTCTAGGATTCATTTTGTAAAGGTTATGGTAATCGAATCGGGTTTCACACTTTTTTGTCCACCATAGTCGCATTGTGGCCGGAGGGACACGACTACTGTTCGTTTAACAGCTTTATTTGCATCGCGCTGGCAGATTTGGGGGCACGGTTCGTATATACGATGTATCGTCAGTGACTCAGGTGCGCGCCAGTTCACATTTTTCCGGCAGTAGTGGTCTTGGGCTATATTGCTTTCGCATGGCTATGCAGGAGATAGTACACCCGATGGTGTACGACATAGTGCTGCGCATCCCGGGACGGAGCCAGGGCGTGCCGCTAGAACTGGGCCCGTCGCCGCGGGCAAGCAGTAGGGTCGCCCCTGTGTGTGCAGCCACGTAATGTCCACGGCGTCCGCAGGGTTTTATGGCACCTCCATGAACAATGCACGCGCCCCGCACTATGCTACCTGATGTCCCAGGCGGGCTTGGTTAATGTTCTCTCACCTGTGCAAGCTGCATCTTTCTGTGCTGGGGTTAATTATTCAGCCAGCAAAGTAGATGGGTGCCGATTTTGGCGCCTGTCAATGTGAGTGAAGTCTCCAATGATTCTGTAATTTTATAGCTCGGCCTGTTTTGTTAATAAGAACAAGCAACTGATGATTTTGTGGTGCCGTCAATTGGAAGTCCTGTCTCCAAAAAGGACATTCGTAGAAATATGTCCCATTTGTTGAGCTCAAAAATGTGGGCAGAGGACGGCGGTCGCTGCACAAATTTGTTATTGTCCAGATATGTGCACCGTCGCCGTGTTGAGCTCTACTTCTCGTTGGTGCGTAGAACTGTTAAAAAATATGCATTTTGGTCGTATTATTAAGATCCGCCTTGAGATTTTGAAGATGGCTTCCCAGTTCAGACTGTGAGACCCTAAGCTGTAGCTGGTGTGTACTCGCCTGTTGCTAATGTTCGACATCCGGTCCCTGGAATAAACAAGATCTAGGTTATTTGATTGATTAGTGTAATGGTAGCGTTGTTCTTGACTCTACCAGGCAGGAGCAACCGAAGCCTCAAGATTCGTGTAGACGGTGATCCTGCGCTCTATTATCACTCTGCATTTTATATATAGTAGCTTGACACCATTTTCGAACTGGCCAGAAACAATGAACTATGGAGATAGGCCTGTACGTATGTTCTCTGGATTATCATATCTCCTTTTTTATTGTACGGCCGAGGCTAAATTTCTGGAATTACCCACGAGTGGGAAATTTCGTTGGTAGTACACTATGATATAGCAGCACTACTTTGCCACTAGTTTCTATATTACAGGAGAAATATCAAGTAATGTCTGCGTTATAAAAAATAAATTTTTCATGGTTCACACAAAAGTTAGTAAAGCTTTTTGTAACATAAATTATTATGTGTTATATATCGTCTTGCTTGATAGAGCGTAAGAAGCCGGCGTGATTGTCATCAAAGTGTAGGTAATATGTAATTAATTTTATATGTTATATAGCTCGTGAAACTGAGTGAAAAAAACGAGATTATTTCAAATTCGATTGGTACTAAGAACTCGTGATTGTATTCCTCCGTCGAGGAATTTGTACTATTGGTCTAGAGAGTCGTACAACTTGCTATCTACACTCGCGACTGATCTCTCTTTACTCGTGAAGGGGCTTTGGTCCCTATCTCTGGCTTGTCTCACTCGCTTGGTGTTCAATCCATTGTACACCTTCCCAGTTATCATCGTAATCAACTTTAAATCCGACTCCTGTCATCTTTATCATGCGTGCATATTATCATCGGTCCTGGAATTTGAGAATACTGATGATCATGTAGTAGGTATGCATGACATCTTAGATTGTCAAATCGGTCATCGACGCAATTTTTCTAGTTATCGTTCTCGTCTGATATCGTATAGCATTGTAGTCAATACGATATGGGGGCTCTCTCTCTCTCTCTCTCTCTCTCTCTCTCTCTCTCTCTCTCTCTCCACACACGCTCGCGAGCGCGCACACGCATGCATACATATTCCAGTTCATACGTTCCTTCTCACACACGCGCGACCATACGTGCCGATACACCCACATACAACCACACGAACGAACAAACTTATGTACATAGGCAATGTACTTCTCACGTAAAAAATTCCTCTTAAATGGTCAGCCACCTGGTGGTCGTCCATCGTACTTATCTGTGTTGCAAGAATATGTCTGTGTGCGTGCCAAGGCATGTCTGCGTGGATGGGCGCTTGTGCGCTTGTGCGTGCGTGCGCGTGTGCGTGTGCGCGTGTTAGAGAGAAATCGAGTGTGTGTGTGTGTGTGCGTGTTAGAGAGAAATCGAGTGTGTGTGTGTGTGTGTGCGTGTTAGAGAGAAATCGAGTGTGTGTGTGCGCACGCACGGATGACTGTGTGCGTAGGACATGTCAATAGATTCAATTAATGTGCACGGCAGGTTATAACACGAATGCATCAATGAAACAAGCAGGCCGGCTTGTGACATACAGCGTATTTTTATTACTTTTTATGATACTTAATAACAATGTCTAATCAATAGCAACTATATCAAACGAGAAATTTAATTCATCAAGCTCTGCCATCTCAATACTATGCAAATCACATATCAAAAAGCCGCCGTTGTCTTAGGATAGAGCATGTTAGACTTCCGATTAAAACTCTTCAAAAAATCCCAGTTTCACAGGCACTCTTTAATAAAATGCTGGTAATACAGAATTAATACAGTATATATAATATTGCGTTACAAATGTATATTTTAGGTTATGATTAATGATATAATTGTATAGAGAGATTAAAATGACAGTCAATTTATTGCTTCAACATTGCCATTGTTAGCCCTACTATTGAAGAGCAATTCCTCCAATGTTTTATTCAACTTTCCTAAATGTCACCTAATTATGCGTACTTTTCAAAGAGAAAGAGGGGAAGAAAGGGGTAGAGAGCGGGAACAGAGAGCGAGAGAGGAAGACAGTGAGAGATTGCGGAGAGAGGAGAGGGAAAGAATGAGATAGAAAGAGCGAGAAAAGACTTTCTGGTTTTACGCATTTTCGGTTTTTGGTACATCAACACCTATGTTGTAGTTCAAAACAATGTGGGACAACGTATAATAAATACTAGTCACATCACTATTACGAGCATAGCGTATAGTTACACATATATAACAAGCTTAAGATACCACCAGAACAACTTCGTAAAACCGGCTTTAGTATTTGCAAAATGTGCACACATCCTTTTCATCAAACTAAAAGATTAAATGCAAATGTGTTTATGCACACGAAATTGTTTTTACCCATTTTTAGCCACGAGACTAAAACCTCCCGTTACGCTAGTTGCCGACGAACAATGATAAATATATGCGGATTTACAATTTCTCTTTTAAAAATCGTCAACTACAAAATTCCTATACCATTACACTAAAGCTAAATATAGTACATTATAATCATGCTATAATCTTACTTATTTGTGATATTGTAGGTTACGAAACAAAATATCTTTCTTTTTACGCAAATGTTTGTTTCTCAGAAAATATGCGTCACTGACTGAGATTTAACATGATAAGGCTACAGCACCAGACGATGGCAATGATGTCATACGAACCCTGCACGCAGCAGACTCTACGGCACATTCACAATCTCAATAGCTATGAAAAATATCAAAACGGTTAAAAATACACACGCGAACTAGGTGATATATATAAGGCAGCTTCACTCAATTTAATCGAAGATATCATATTACACTCATGTACCATAAACAACGCCGTAATTTAGCCTTCTCTATATATATTTGCAAGCTGCTCATAATTATATGACTTCTGCAACGTAACCATCAACTATGGAAACGAGTTTTCCTGATGAACAAGGGTTATAAAACATTCCAGCTAACTGTGAATCGACCAACTTACCTAAGATCTAACAATATACAGACAATACTTGGTCTGTAATAAGGTCACAGCCGAGGTCCACAATTAAAGGTTACAATCGAAGGTTATGCCCAAAGGCTAAACCCAATGAATACACCCGAATGGTTACATCCAAAGGTTGCACCATAAGGTTACAGCCGAAGGTCAAACCCTAAGGTTATGGCCGAAGGTCACACCCTAAGGTCACACCCCAAGGTCACACCCTAAGGTCACACCCTAAAGTCACACCTGAAGGTCACACCTGAAGTTTAAGTCCAAGATGAAGCCTGAAGGTTACACCCACAGCAATACTACAGTATGATCATAGATTTATCACGGTAACACGTACTAAAAACATCTTAAAAAATATACTATGATCATCATTATCATAATTATAAAAAATGACCTATAGCTATATAGAATCGTCATAACTATAGATAATATAATTATCATAATATGATAACGATGACCATAATAATATAATGTACATGAATTCAGTTGTTCATTACTCTTGTTTTGTATTCATATACAACATATGAAAATAACAATATATTGTATTACCTACTATGGCAACAAATCTAAGATCATAATTATAACTTTTCTATAAAGGAGGGTAATGAAAGTGATGCGAGTGAACATGAGACGAAATTAAAAATGCCACGTTGTTAAAAGCTTTCACGTGGTGATGATGATGATGATAATGATTAACATGATGCCAATGACAATAATTATAATAATAATATTATTAATAATAATAATAGTAGTAGTAGTCGTAGTAGTAGTACTAGTAGTAATAGTAGTAGCAGTAGCAGTAATAGTAGTAATATCTTACGAAGACAGTGGAAGGGTGTTTCCCTTTGCATAAGTGAAGCTGCCATGATGTCACTCAGATTGAATTAATTAAAATTAACAGGCTCTTGCTTACAGCCATAATCTAATCTCTTTAACTTCTATACATAATTATAACAATTGTAACAAACGCTACTAAGCGGGCTTAAATCCCTAGCTGCTGGCGTGTACAAGAGCTGCCAGTGTGCTCACCACATATGTCCGGCTGACGCTAGACTGGATGCCTTATTCTTCCCCTTATGGACAAGGACAGTAATGTACGTATAAATCAACGATAAGGGCTTGTATTGCTAGTATAGTTATTCATAGCAAATTTGCAGGTTAAAGAATACATGGATGAGAGGAGATTTGCACTTTAGGCCAATATGGCCCTTACACCATTCCTGTCCTAACCTTCGGTTGCTGGCGCATCTGCGCTAGCACAATAAATTAAGGACAGGGAGCCAGTCTATGTCCGAACTTTCGATCGCTGTAAGCTGTGGAGAGGAAACCAGTCTTCGCAGACGCCGGGTTACTACATGGGTTTCGCATTGACGACGCGGATTAGCACCAGCTTCTTGCTGTTGTCCTTGTCGCCGACGGCAACGATTGTCTCCTTGTTGTCGCTGATCTTGACGTTGAAGATTCCGACCTCCGTGAGGAGAACGCACGCGATCGAGCCGCTCTGCAGGTACCACAGCCGGATGGTCTTATCGCGAGAGCCGCTGACGACGATGTCGTTGTCACGCGACAAGTTCACGGCCCACACCTATGCACGATGGCAAAAACATGGGTTAGAAGTACGATCCACGCCTAAGCAAGATGGCAAAACACAGACAGGTTCGAGGCACTTCTCACGCCTACGCACGATGAGAAAACACAGATTAGAGGCAAAACCCACACCTATGTACGACGACAAACCACAGAGGCACAGCCCAAGTACTAGTGCATATTATGTCCTCAGATAAATAAATAAATAAATATATATATATATATATATTTATATATATATACATATATATATATACGTCTACATTACCTCGTCAGTGTGTCCTTCCAGCCTGTGCATCTGAGTCTCATTCTCGGCAATGTTGCCAGCACCGGCTTGACTGCATTGTCCGCCAGCCCCGCGGCCGGCCAGCACCCCGAAGATAGCGCTCATCGTGCGAGCAGTCGCGACGCCGCGATACCTGCCCTCGTTTGTGGGCGGCTGTCGTCGTATGTCAACCTGCGAAATGTGTTTGATGCGTGCATTTAAGGTTTAAAAAATCACAGACGTAAATAACTCAGAGAGAACCTTACTGGTACAAAACCAACACTGCATCACCTGCATTTACCTTACTCTCACTTACACCTAACCCTCGTCATTTACACTAACTAGTACCTTAGCGCTGTCTGGCTGCACCTTAACAACTTGCCAATGCTGTTACTTACAATGTCATACACCTTATCAGCCGCTAACCTTCTCGTATCCTTCCCTACCCCACACCTACCCATAACCCGATTTCCTACACCACAACGAAATAGCATGGCAACTTTCGACGGCTCGCAATGAACCTAACCTTCCTTTAAGCAAGGAACGACCTTCAGTCCCAACCTGAGCAGGGAGCAGCAGCAGGAGGCAGTCAGCAAGGCCAGCAGCAACACAACCAAAACTGAACAACAAGCAACAACAAACACCAACAACAATCAACAACAACAGCAGGCAGCAGTAGCAGCAGCAGGCAGCAACACACAGACCGGCTCCCGCGAAGCAACAGACAAGCAACAACAACAACCAACAACAACAACAACAGCAGGCAGCAGCAGTAGGTGCAGCAGGGCAAGCAACAAGCCCACAACATACACGGCAGGCATGCAGCAGCAGAGCAACAATAAACAGCACCCGCCCGCGCAGCAGCAAGCAACACGAATCCAACAACAAGCAACACAGAACACACAACCAGTGC
>NW_014577439.1:67464-74918 GCF_000485595.1 Priapulus caudatus
CACTCACACATATCTGTAGCTATAAAACACTCACACATACCTGTAGCTATAAAACACTCACACATATCTGTAGTTATAAAACACTTACACATACCTGTAGCTATAAAACACTCACACATATCTGTAGCTATAGAACACAAACACATACCTGTAGCTTCCTGTAGGGCACGCGATCTCGCGTCAAAGTATCGGAGGGCCCTGACATGTCTGCGTGTGTTCGCTCAGTATTCACCTGACCGACCAGCACGCGGTCGTTCAACGCGAGGTGAAGGCTGCTCGAGCCATCATCCTCTCCCTTCATGATCATCACCAGCTGGCCTGTCTATAGAAGCAGACAAGACCAGGAGCAAAGGGTTAAGCTGGGGGATACATACATGCATGCACGCACGCACGCACGCACACACACACACACGGGTTTGGTCTGTATACACCTGTACTCGATTTAACTACTCCAACTATCTGACCTTCGCACCAGGGAATACCACACAACCATTAAACTAAACCCCGATGTCGTTAGTAAGGAGTGAGAAAGAACGCACATTGATTTGCAAACTTGTCCCCCGACTATCCGATGAAGTTGAACTTATACTTAGTGCTGTCACTACTTTACTTCACGTTACATTACTTTACTTTACTTTCTTTTACTTTACTTAACTTTACTTTACCTTTTACGTTACTACTACTACATTCTACATGCTACGTTTATTTTACCAATTTTTTTCATTTACGAAGCGACTCGTCATAAAAAAGAACCATGTTGCTTTTAAGGGTGGCCCACTAAGTGCGTGTACCTTCATGTCCCAGACCTGTGGAGGCCCACTGCTGGCACCGGTGATAACATAACGATTATCTGCGGTTAGCACCACACACTCTACCCTCTGCTCCTCCGACGGGATCACCTTGTGGGTAGAGGTGGACGTGCCTGAGCCACCCAGGGTAGGGGTCATCTGTCAAGCAAATCAGGTAATACATGAACGAGCAACGAGAAACGCATCAATGAGAACTAAAGTCTCACGTGGGTCACAATATACTGTGAATACGTACGAAAGTTAGTAAGCGTCGACATTAAGCCATATTCTACTCTTTCTCAATGTAGCAGTGAATCCTAAATGGTAATCTGACACATACACAAACCTATATATACGATAGTTTATTGTAAAAATATGCTCAAGGTACACGCGCCCACACATGTACACACACAAACACAAACGCACGCACGCACGCACGCACGCACGCACGCACACACACACCCACGCACAAACGCACGCACGCACGCAAACACTACAAGGTATATTTTTATCAGGTGTGCTTACCGCCCTGCGTCGAGTCATCGGGGAGACGGTTCCGTGACGGACAGGGCTCGGATCAGCTGACCTTGTTCCCGTAGATCCGCGACGATTCATCGTACGTCTGCGACAAAAACACGACCAACGTGTTGACATTGCGAGAATGATCGCCGCGATACATCGCGTCCCCGCCTTCGATTTCTCGTCATATCGTCAGCCTGATACACATCTCTACCATGGTTTTTCATCATGCTGTGATATCCTGATATTTCGCACACCCCCGTTCCTACCTTGGGGATCGTGATATTCCACATCCCATCCCTACACCGTCGAACTTTCACCACGGAAGTTGTTTACATGTCGCTGCAGTTCATTGTCAATACACACAACAACCACATGGAGTTATAGCTAAGCAACTATCCGCCATGCCCAGTGCACGCGTACTGCCACGACGCACACGGCTGAATCTATGCCTGCAGGGCCATAGGTGACAGACAGTAGCTCATAGTGGTGACCTTGGGCTTATCTCCGTCATTCACACAAGTTTCTGCAGTATCATAGAGCCGAGTAAATTCCTCAGGGGGGAGGGGTGTAGAAAAGTAATGTCGAGAGAGAGAGAGGTGTGGGTGGCTCCCAGTTAACATGCATAATGAGGTACGTCTGAGCCAAACGGTTCACCGAAGATCACACGATGACTTACACAATAACTTACACCTATTTTAGGATTAATTACTTTCAATACGCTTTATTTCTCCCCTCTCAAAATCTAGGTGTGGGGAGAGCTGCCCACTCCCCACATGCCCTCATCCCTTGCCCAGTGACTCCCTCCTCTATGGCTCTGGGGCAAGTTGTTAGAAACATCACAAGTATAGTTACTTGCCATACGTGTACCAAACGTGGTAGACTACCATACGCACGTACGGTACGTTTTCATTCATTCGTTCATCATTCGTCATTAATTTTTTCAACTTTTGAAGTGTTGTGCAGACATCCCCGGTCGGGAGTGGACGAACATACCTGTTCAGTGTGCTGACCTTCTCAATCTGGTATTGATAGTTGAACGCATCATTCTGTGCTGCTTGGGAGCTGGAGTACTGATTGCTAACACCACCCTGTAGCGAGGGAGAGAGAGAGAGAGAGACCAATGACAACATTGCATATACACATGTGAAGGGGTGGGGTCTCGACTGCAGGGGATGCAGATACGCTCCACTACTCCATGTTGGTTCACTACCTACCGATATCATAGCATAGTAGAAGAGAGAGAGAGAGAGAGAGAGAGAGAGAGAGATAGAGGCAGAGAGAGAGAGAAAATAGAGAGAGAGAGCTAGAAAGAGAGAGAGAGAGAGAGAGAGAGAGAGAGAGAGAGAGAGAGAGAGCGAGAGAGAGACAGAGAGAGAGAGAGAGCGACTCGTGGCCACACTCAGAACATGATTACAGTTCATATGATTTCACGATAAGATAAGAGTAAATTTACATTATGATAAATCCATTTATTTAACCTATTGGCAACAGTTTCAACAACCGATCTAGTTTACTGATATAGATGCCTGACAAATATGTTGCTAACAGATTAAATAAATGAATGTATCACAAAATAAATTGCGTATGCCAACGGGAACACCGATGAACCTTATACGCATATACACAGCACCATTCTAAAGTGTAACTAGAGCACTCGGAGAGCACAGACCTCTGCCAAAGCAGCTGAATTGTCTCACTGTGCAAAATTTTATTAATTAATTAATTAATTAAGTGAAATTTTTTATTAATTAATTAATTAATTAATTAAATAATTAATTGGATCCGGATCACCACCAAAATGTAATCAATTCTAAGTTACCCTATTTCTGACCTATCCTGAAAATTTTATGAATTAATTAATTAATTATCATTATAATTAGTGGATCCGGATCACCATCCAATGTAATCAATTCTAAGTTAGGCGATTTCTGACCTATCCTGAAAATTTTATGACAATCCGTCCATAACTTTTTCAGTTAGGCTGTACACAAACAAACCCACAAACCCACAAACAAACAGTCAAACACACGCCGGTGAAAACAACCTCCTGCCAACCCCTTGGCGGAGGTAATAACCTTACGATGTGGATGTGTGACTGCTTCCCATCACAATTCACCTTCCGACCCGGACTGACTAACAGGCTTCAATAGCCAATCACTGTTGATAAATAATAAGACATAAGGACAATAGCTATGGATGCCTGGACCGTTCCTTCGTAACGCAGACTCACTGCACTTCTTCTTCTCGGGTCACTGCACTACACTCGACCTAGCCACTGCAGCACACAGGACATGGGATGGTCGTCAAAAGCCTCAAGGTCTCCAGGTCTACAGGGTTCTGCACTACTCCACGTAGATACGACAAGCTCATCACTCTACCGAGCTCTAAAGTTAGCAATGAGTTATATTCTACCGACAACTCTTTTCCACGACAACACACCTGGTTCTGCAGAGTTTAGAACGAGCCACGTTCTACCAATAACTCTGACCCCGCAACTATACACACCTGGCTGCTTCTGTAAAGTTAGTGACGTGCTATATTCTACCGACAACTCTGCCCCGCTGCGACTACACACCTGGTTCTGCTGACGGGCATCGTAGTCCGTCTGGCTGACGGGGAACGGCGGCGTGTTGTCGTCTGCCAGGTAGTCTCCGCCGGTCTGCTGCTGCCGCTGCTGCTCGCTGCCATAGTACTGGAAGGACTGACTTGGCAAGCTCCCAGAAGTGTCCACCTGGTGGTGAGACGGGGTAAACGCACGATGAGGGACTGAGCGAGATGGTGGTTAGGTCGCGAGAGAGCGTTAAATGGAGTCAATACCGGTCGATGAGATTGCCAGGCAGTGCTAGCCAAATTAGTGTTGCGACAGGATGTTCTAAAGATAATGCTTAGTTACGAAGTGCCACAGAGCAGTGAAAAAAATACACAGGGGCTCGGGGCGATTTAGCCCCCGAAATGCCAAAAAGAGCCCCGGAAGTGCCAAAAAGAGCCCCCGTAAATGTGCATAGAGTTCAATGCAAACCAAATTTCATGCATGCAAGCTTGAAAAGTAGCCCCCGAAAAATAAATTTTAATTTTTTCCCTGCCACAGAGTCAACGTTTTGTTGCACACAATGTATAAATGGGTCAGCTTGACTCAAGATGACTCAACAATATCAATACAAGGGATGGGGAGTTATTCACACAGATAAGTCAATCAATCAATAATTCAAAACCAACAATGTTTAATTTTGTCTAAATTCATTTGTATTGTTATTCATGCATGTTATTTGAAAAAAATTAGCAGTACGTAAATTTTTATGTACTCTTGGTTTTATTATTATTTATTATTCTATGCACATTTATTTTTCATGATCATTCTGAAGCTGCTGAAAAAACCATGATTTATAGGTAATAATTGTTCCCATTCGCTTCATTCCTATTAGCTCTCACACAATCTATCATGCAATCTAATACTGAGATAAGTGTTATCGTGTTCATTCAAATCATAATCATGTATCGTAATCGTTTAGACCGCTTAAAAAATCATGATTCAATCAAAATAAACCTAATTAAAAAACACATGCTTCTGCAATGATGTATACTAATTTGACATGCCATTCGAATTTACTTTCATTAGCACAATGCAGAGCTGAAAGGAAGCAACTCCTCGACGTGAAGGATTAGTAGAAGTAAGAGAGCACAGAGAAATCTCAGACCTGGACGTCACACCCGACTACTGGGTTTTCACACTGCAGGCTGCATGCACGCACGTACGCATGCATGCACAGGGGGACCCGACAACCTACCCGTGGAGGCGTGCCACCGCGCGAGGGTCTATCCATAGAGCGCCCCCTACTGGTAGTGTAGCGACTCTCGTAGCTATCCATGTAGCGACTCTCAGACGCGTCGCCGCCGCTCACCAGGCGGCGCCGCTGCGGGGGAGGCGTGTACGTCTGCACGGTGGCGAGACCGCCATGACGGTCTCTATCTAGGGTGGAGTAGCCGCTCACGTAACCACGATCGTCGCCGGTGACTCGGGCGCCGCCACCGTCGCCATATTGGTTAACGTTATGGGAGGAGGAGCGATAGTCATCCACCATCATCTGCTGCGCAGAGAAGACCCCAATAGTAAGAAAGAAACAGAGTAAGAGACGTGAGAGGGGGTCAGAGGGAGGGAGAGAAAGGGGGATGGAGGGAGAGAGAGAGGAACGGAGGAGGGGAGAAAAAGAAGAGAGAGGGGGAGGGAGGGAGACGGAGGGGGAGGGAGAGAAAGAGAGAGGGAGGGAGAGAGAGAGAGGGGAGGGAGGGAGAGAGACAGGATGAAAGGGAGAGAGGAGGGAGAGAGAGAGGGAGGAAGAGAAGGAGAGAGAGAGAGGGAGGAAGAGAAGGAGAGAGAGAGAGCGAGGAATGGAGAGAGAGGGAAAGAAAGAGAGCGAGAGGGGCAGAGAAGGGGGAGTGAGAGGGCCTGTAAGAAAGAGGGACACAGATATAGAGAAGCAGAGTGTTATTGTAGCATCAGTAGACAGACTGCCGTAAAGACCTGAGTAAATAGATACTGCAGACAAGTATATGCACCTTTACAATGCAAAGCAGAGAGATTTGAGGCATAGGATAATCCCAACATACCAAGAAGATGTGCCCAGAAAACGATTATGCAAAAAGAATTGTACAAATGTAATTACACGTTAGTAAGCAACATCCACCTCTAAATAATGATTCTACATGGCTAAAGGTTTGTCTTAATATAAAGGCATGGCATGACAGAATCACGCGATTACTCGCTCTCCCACTATGGCCCACTATAATGGGCTGCTAGCCTTTCTTAGTGCCATCATGGCCATGATAATAGCATGGACATGATGAATGTATGTGTGAGCATTGTGGCCATGATGCCACTGTGCGTTTGTGTGCATCATGGCCACAATGTGTGTGTGTGCATGTGTGTGCACGCGTGTGGGTATGTGTGACTTACCCTGTCATCGTAGCGGGCGGGCGGCGGGGGAGGCGCGTAGCTGCGATCAACGTTTTCCGTGCGCGTGTCCTCGTAGCGCGAAAACGTCGACGACTCGACGACTCCGCCGCCGTACCCTGCGCCGCCGCCGCCGCTCGCGTAGCCGCCAGGGGGCTCTGCTCGGAAGTCGCCGCCGACGACCCTGCCCGGCGGCTCCGCGGATCGGAAGTCGCGGCTGGCGAGCGTCTCGCTGCGGTAATCTCCGGCGTCGCTGCGGTAGTCGCGCGTGTCGTTCCTGTTGTCTCTGACGTCGCTGCGGTAGTCCCTCGTGTCGGTCCTGTAGTCCCTCACGTCGCTCCTGCGCGAGTAATGCAGGTGATGAAGAGATTAGAGAAGCCTCGCCTAGCCTCCCACTCCCGCACTACTACAGCTAAGGGCACCACCATCCACGATTAGAAAAGCTCCCTTCTGCCTCTCCCAGCCAACCTAGCTTCGCCACTACTCCACGATTAGCAGTAACTGGTACTACTACTTCCATTCTGCCCTACTCCAGCCGAAGGCGCCACCGTCCACGATTAGAAAAACTCTCTCGCGCCTCAGCTAGCTTACCACTCCCGCACTACTGCAGGCGATGAGGGCATCGCCATCCACGAGGCACACGATGTAGGGCGTTAGTGACGCTGGGCTGCAGCTCGTGCGTCAGATAACATTGAGGTCTTCCAGTCAGACACGAAAAATCGGTCTATTCTACCTAGCTCCCATTTGCAAGAGGGTGGATGGTAGCAAGCAGCTTTGAATGCTGTTACCAATGAGGACACGGTACCAGGAAGACTGGGAACTGGGGTGGGGCTGCCACTACGCAAATTCACATTATTCCAGAAGAGGGCACCACTATGCTATCCCACACTACTTCAACAGACTGCACCATTGTGCTATCCCACACTATGCCAGCAGAGGGCACCACCACTCACCTGTAATCATCTCTACGGCTAGCCATTGTGTCGCTATGGTAACCGCTGTAGTCGCCTGCATAGCGACTGTCCATGGTTCCGCCAGCATAACCGGCGCCCCCTCTGTTACGAACGTCGACTACTGGCTCAGGCGTCCTGCGCCGATCTACACACACACACAAGCATAATCAATACATAGAGGTCACACTGATCAACACATAGAGGTCATGGTGATCAACACAGAGGTCACAGTGATCAACACAT
>NW_014577439.1:76290-76988 GCF_000485595.1 Priapulus caudatus
TTATGTAGTCGTATATGTGGTTTCTAAACTCAAACAACTTACATAGTAAAATACAATTGTTGGCATAACAAAGTACCAGCCTGGTGTTATTGTACTGGTCACAGAGACCATATCCCAGAACAAATTACACACACGTAACACCTAGTCCACACATGTTAATATCATACAGACTTTTCACTACACATGATTGAGCAAACCTGGGAACAATGATGTCAGTGTTGTTACAGCACCTCGACAACTGTGCCACAGTGTTAATTATGTAACATGCGAGATTTGCGCGCGGGGGAAGGAGGCGGAGAGAGGAAGCTATATAGACGGGAGAAGAACCTGCGGCTAAGAATAGGTTCGTGTGACCTGGGAGGTCTTGCGATCAGAGAGAGGTTCCTGTGACTGGGAGGTTCAGGTAGCTAAAAAGAGGTTCCTGTGGCTAGAAAGAGGTTCCCATGGCTGGAAAGCTGTTCCTGTGATCAGGGAAAGGTTCTTATGACCGGAAAGAGGTTCCCATGGCTGGAAAGCTGTTCCTGTGATCAGGGAAGTTCTTATGACCGGAAAGAGGTTCTCATGGCTGGAAAGAGGTTTCTGTAACCGAAAGAAGGTTCCTGGAACCAGGGAGAGGTTCCTGTGGCTGGGAAGAGGTTCCTGACATCAGTGCAACGTTCCTGTGACCGGGAGGAGGTTCCTATGATCAGGGTGAGGTT
>NW_014577439.1:76998-79603 GCF_000485595.1 Priapulus caudatus
GGTTTCTGTAACCGAAAGAAGGTTCCTGGAACCAGGGAGAGGTTCCTGTGGCTGGGAAGAGGTTCCTGACATCAGTGCAACGTTCCTGTGACCGCGAGGAGGTTCCTGTGGCTAGAGAGAGGTTCCTACGATCAGGGTGAGGTTCCTACAATCAGGGTGAGGTTCCTGTGGCTAGAGAGAAGTTCCTACGATCAGGGTGAGGTTCCTGTGGCTGGAGAGAGGTTCCTACGATCAGGGTGAGGTTCCTGTGGCTCGAGAGAGGTTTCTACAATCAGTGTGAGGTTCCTGTGGCTAGAGAGAGGTTCCTATGATCAGGGTGAGGTTCCTGTGGCTAGAGAGAGGTTCCTACAATCAGTGTGAGGTTCCTGTGGCTAGAGAAAGGTTCCTATGATCAGGGTGAGGTTCCTGTGGCTAGAGAGAGGTTCCTACGATCAGGGTGAGGTTCCTGTGGCTAGAGAGAGGTTCCTACGATCAGGGTAAGGTTCCTGTGGCTAGAGAGAGGTTCCTACGATCAGGGTGAGGTTCCTGTGGCTAGAGAGAAGTTCCTATGATCAGGGTGAGGTTCCTGTGGCTAGAGAGAGGTTCCTACGATCAGGGAGAGATTCCTGCAGCCGAGGAAAGACTTGCCTTGTGTATTGCGGTACAGCGTGCTATCCAGAGCTATCCGGTCAGCATCGTAGTTTGAATTCATAGTCGCCGAGTGGTCACTCCTTACACTAGAGGCGCCACCTTGTGTGGAGGAAGAGCGCAAACACACTGCTGTTAAACACACTCGAGGCGTTAAGCAGGAAAGGATTTCGCACCCGTGAGGTTGCGAAAAGCATTGGTTCCTGTTCGCAGTCAAACCTTTGTTAGCGCACATCGATATAGAACGAACACTTGTCTATAAGGGACACTCTGGGGAGTTCCATAAGTGACCGTTACATAGAGGGCTGACTGCATATAAAAAAGCACGGCACTCACGCACACGACTGTGAGAAAGCACGTAGTAATTAAGTAACTAAATGAAGTAAGTAATGTTATAAACACACCACGCATCACGGCAGTTATGAATCACAAACGTAACATGCACTTTATGCGCCACTTTACACTCTGCCATGCTACCAACATGGCTAAACGCCATGCTGTGTGAGGTAATCATTAGTAATACTAAGACGATCGTCTACGACCTTGGTATGCGACGATCACGACCCCGTGACCTTCGCAACCTTCGCGTATGCTGCTTACCTCCCGCTCCGTATCCCGCTCCTCCTGCCGCTGCCGCTGCCTGCTGGTTCTGCTCATGCTGCTGCTGCTGCTGATACTCGTAGTACGAGCCTCGCTGCCCGGCCGCCCCGCCCGCTCCCGCTCCCGCCGCCGCGCCCCTGTACGCTGCTCCACCGGCGCCGCCACCTGCCGCCGCGCCCGCGCCGTAGGAGCCGTGTTCGCTGTACGCTCCTGCAATCATGGCGGACACGCGATTAGAGGTCACACAGATACAACCGAAGTTAGAAGAACCTAACATCAGTCAGAGACTATCATCGGTCTTTACTAGTCATGCATCGCTATGGCCGGATTCAATTCCGAAATTTAATTCATCCACTATTTTCGCCAAAGTTCTAGAAAGTAACCCCGTAGATCTACACCACATAGTTGCCCACCCAGAGCTCCTGTTTGCCTTTTATATGATGATTGATACTGTCGTGACGATGTTGTTTGCTTGATGTCTACATTAATAAGTACTGACTAAAGGTGTGTGGCACACTAGGTAATATCGTGAACACGTCTTTCCAATACTGTATAAGTACTAAAGTATGTCTAGACACTAAACTGTATATGATACTATATATATGTCCTTGGAAATATATGAATTTGGTAACCTCCCTTCCAAATTCAATACTGGGAGAATAAAATGAGTGCCAATGCTAGGAACTTATTAGTAATCACACATTAGACAAAATGGAAGGCTGACAGTGCCACTGGGTTATAGATGGCGCCACTAACCTGAAGATGAGATGTAGCCTGCCCCGGCTCTGTTATCCGCGGCAGCACCAGCACCTGCTCCTCCAGCCCCAGCAGATCCCGCACCAGACCTAGCACCTGAAATAATGCACACATGACATATACTTAGTTATGTATTCCATACTTAAATCAATGACTATACCAAAGCTTAATTTTTATATATATATAATATTTTAATCGGAGAATTGTTGTACTTCAACGTGCTAAATACTGTGACAAATTGTGTATATGTTACATTAATGCCACACTTTACGAGAACATACAGTCCTACTTAGCAAATAGAAAGCATTTCTCACCAGCGCCTGCATATGCTCCTGATCCAGCACCAGCGGCACCATCTACAATGAATACATAACAGATATAATGTACACAAACTGACACAATCATGTTTAGAACGAGGAAAGCATTCCAGCGGGCGGACATCAGATGTTGTGAGTATAGGGGGTATAACAGATGCTGTATATAATACATTAAAATTCATATAAGAGAGAGAGGGGGGGGGGGGGGAAGACAGTAACAGAGAGAGAGGGAGAGGGAGGGAGAGAGAGAGAGGGGGGGGAGAGGGAGAGACAGGATGAAAGGGAGAGAGGAGGGAGAGAGGCAA
>NW_014577439.1:79613-93142 GCF_000485595.1 Priapulus caudatus
GAGAGAGAGAGAGAGAGAGAGAGAGAGAGAGAGAGAGAGCGAGAGAGAGAGAGAGAGAGAGAGTGAGAGAGGCAAAGTGTGAAAGTAAAGAGAGAGACATAAATAACTTACTGGCAGCGATGGCTCCGGTACCGTAGCCTCCGTCAGTTGCTACACTGCGATACATGCCTCCCCCACCAGCGCCCGCTCCGCCCTTCACATACTTAAACGTGTTGAACACTGGCATGGTCTTTGCCTTCGCTCTGCCATAGCATGGGCAGCAGCCTGGCTTACACCTTCAAAAACACAGAAACATTAGAATAAAATACAGATGACTGGTATATAGATATATATCAAGAGTACATAATAGGCCTGTATATAACTGTCACTCAAGAGAAACCCCAAAAGTGTCCCCCATAGGCAGATGTCGGCTCGGCGGAAGTGCCCACTAACACACTAACATGACTAACATGGGTTTTGACTGTATACATATGTGTGTGTGTGTGCGTGCATGCTTGCGAGCGTGTGTGCGTGTGTGTGCATACGTGCCTGCATTCGTGCCTGCATACATGCATGTATGTATATACATTTAGCTTACCTGATACAGGCCCACATGAGACCAGACAGCAGCATGAGGAGAGCCAGAAGTATCACCAGGGGGATCCAGATTCCACCCGCGCCCGCCGCCGCCGCCGCGCCACCCATACCGGCTGGGATGTAACCCGATGTGAGGGGGCCTATCAGGGGCAATGGTACTGCAACAAGAATGGAAGGTTAGAATTAGCTAGTGATGTCCCGATGATCGATTATAACCAACTAAGCGTTCGATTATCAAAAAAAAATATCATTTAAAATAAAATGTGCAAACATTGATGAAATGACTCTTTAGTTTATATTGGTGTGTTTTTTTGGTTACTTTACAGCTTGGAGACAGTAAATCTAACCTACACCAAACACAAGCAAGCATAATACTGTTAGATAGCTTTTAGAATATTGTATTATAAAAAATACGGTATTATATGATATATGATATATTTCAATATCTGGTAACCGCGATCATTAACATTCAACCAATTATCTTAAACCATCGATCGGTTTAGTGCAACCGATAATTGATCATGAAATTCATTTCCTGAGCAGTATTCGCTGCAAGAAGTTACCACTTTAACGCACGTTAAGTCACTGTTCTTTACACGTTAAATGACTCTCTGTTAAACGTTAAATGACTTATTCGCACACGCGCGCCCACACGACATACCGGGTCCCGTGATGGGTCCCGTGGCGTCTGCGTTCAGCATGGCGGGGTAGACGATCGTGTGTCCCGCGTTCCAGCCCGCGCCGTGCATGTCAAAGTAAGGGTATCCGTTCATCACCATGGAGTCCATGCTGCCAATGAGGAACGACGTCGGCTTGTAGAGCCGCGGCGACGTCTGCAGCAGCCCGGCGTTCATCTGTGACATGTGCACGAAGGGCGTCGCCAGCACACCTACACGGCAGGAGAGTCACGTACACACGTTAGTGGCTCCACCTACGGGGGTTATTATATTATACACCTACATACGTACACAGCGGGAGAAACACACAAGTTAGTGGTGGGTTAATATAATAATTAACCCCCGCCTAAGGAGGTTATAGTTATTATGTTATAATTATACATATCATTTACGTAAAATTATATATACATGTTTTTATACCGTTATAATATAACTGTTATGCTACATTGTACAATGTATAATAACCGTTTTATGATTTGACCTTATTATTATTATTATTTATGATATTACAAGCTATTGCTCATTGATAATTATAATTTCCATGTGTTCACCATTTTTCATTGCACAAATTGCGTCAAAACCTTTTTTCTTTGTGCATATGGAATGCTCCTAGCTGTAATACTCTATTATTTTAATATACATAATATATATTATACTATAGTATAATACTATAATATATTATACTCTACTTTACGTACCTGATCCAGCCTTGGCACCATCAACGTACATCATCACGTGTTTGCCATTTCTCTGTAGCCTCACAACATGCCACTGTCCATCGTTGAGCCTCAGCCCTGAAGGACCTCTGATCACCTGAGGCTGCAATTGCCACACACACACATGACGACATTATGCGATGCCATGCGCATCTTGTTATAGCGGAAAACCTTACTACTAACAATGATATATGTATTCCCTGCACGCACACCACGTCAACAAAATATCACACCTCGTCCATCAGAACAATTTCAATCAACGTCGAAGGAATAATTTGAATTTTCGGTCAATAAACTCCTCAAAAAAAATTAAGCGGATCGAATAACTTCAATTTTTATGCAAAAGATGGCGTTGCTTACCGCGCTGGCGCCCGCCTGCAGGACAGTGAGCAGGAGTACACCGTTCTCGAGCTCCATGACGATGCGATCGTCCGTCGTCGCGGAGACCGTCGACATGAGAACGCCGTTGCCTCCGCTTGTCTTGAATCGGTAGTAGAGATTGTTGAGGTCATGCGGCAACGGCGCCGGGGGTACGGTGAGGAAGTAGACAGAGCCATTAAACCCGACGACGTACGGATCTAAAAAACAAGCGAACAACACGTCAGCTCAAAGCGCGTAGCAACCTATAGTTTGTTGCCGACTAACTTCTTATTCTTTCTAACTCTTGCGAATTTCTCGCATTGGCGACAAGCACAGTCGATATAGAAGACACGACATACCAAGAGTCAAGCGAATGTCACCGAATAGCGATCACTACGCGTCGAGAAGACAAGAGAACGTGCTCACCGGGTACGACCGGGTAGATGATGTTGAAGTCGTCGCTATTTCCGAGCACCGACTGCGACATCGCGAAGAAGCGGTGTCCGTTGTAGTCAAGGTTACGCATCTCTCCCGTGAAGAATGACGTCCAATCGGTGACGTCGAAATACGGCATGCGCACGCCGACGTTGACCTGAGACGCCGACACCGTCGTCGTGCCGACCGTGTGCACCGCGCCTGCGACGGAAAACCATGCACGCCATCTATCACCACAAGAGCATCCGGGCACGAAGAAAATACGCACGACATCGGTAGATGTGACGTGTGATCAACTGACCTATATGCTTCGCGTGATTGAAGGGCAGCTCTGACCAATGGGCAGACCAATCAGTGCTGTGAAAGACATACTAAAAACGCTGTTTAACGATAAAGTGCTGCAAAACGGACATATTTCGTGTGCACACATGAAAAACGGGTATAATCAGGTCTAGTCTGACTGCCTTATGAGCAATATCCAAGGTGGCATCGTTATCTCACCCAGACGGACAGGTATATTGTCATGTAGCGTACCTGTGACGATGTCCTTGTTGTCCACCTGTAGCATGAGCTGATTGCCCTTACGCGTCAGCTTGGCCGTGTGCCACAGTCCGTCGTTAAGGTTGCTGCCCGTGTAAATCACCTACAGTAAACACACTCATGACGGATTACCACACGGACACACAAGACACGGCAAGAAAGCATTGCCCGTATCGTCGCAGATGTCAACACAACAAGTGGAAAGGCTGATGAGCTCCCTCCACCCCTCACCCCACATTGCCCCCCCAGAGCCCTCATGACTTGCCACCCCTCCTACCACAGCAGAGCCCCCCCCCCCCCCACACACACACAGACACCCACTCATACACAGCACAGTCCCCCAACAGCAGCACCCCCAGTACGGCAGAGCAGGAGCGGTGGACAACTCACACGAGGCTTGGATCCCAGGCTACATTCCGCGCGCAGACGTCCGTTATCGAGACCAAGCTGCACGTATCCCGCGCTCCCGTCACTCGCCACCATCGACAATAGAACGCCGTTCGCGCTGCTCGTCTTGAAGTCGACGGAGATGGTATCACCCTGTGCTGTCAGCGCGCCGCTGAGTGGCAGCACTTTCATCATCTGATGCCCGTCAAAGGACAGAACAATGTCCGCCTCTGTGAAGAGACGGAAAGGAAGTGAGAGGAGAAAATAATGCAATAATGTTATCACAAATCAATTTATTATTTACAAATTGAATTTATTTATTATATATTAATAATGATATATAATAATTCATAATTAATATTGATATATAAAAGCTGAGGTCAGACCAATGCTGAGCAGGATGGCAAATAATACAATAATATCATTACACATTAACTTACTACTTACACATCAAAATTTATTTATTACAAACTACTATTAAAATAACACGCAGTAAGGACAAAGTGTGCTTCTCCTAACAGACGGACAGACGTGAGCGAGGTAAAAAAATTATCCCAGTCTCACGATCGCAGCATCGCGTACCTACATACCTTCACCTAGCGAACATTAACATGCACAGACGTGCAGAGGTAGGCCGGTTAGAGTATGTTACATACGTACATCTTAATTATTATACACGTAATACACATTAAGTAAGTACACATTATACGTATATATTACGCACCCTCAGCTAGCAAACCCTTACCTACGCACCCTCACCTAGCAAACTTCACACCTGAAGGTTAACGTACCATTGAGGTAGGCTGGGTAGAGTATGTTGAAGCTTCCAGGCACGTCGTGAGCCCACATGTCGAAGAACGGGTAAGACATGAACATGAACTGTTGCATGTGCCCCGTGAAGAAGGTCGCGGAGTCGTAGTCGACGGCGCCAGTCTGCTGAAGGCCGACGTTGATCTGAGTGATCGGCATCGGATCTGAAATACAGGCACGTGGTAGTCAGTGACGTATCGCGTATACAGAGGAAGTGAGAGAGAGGGGAGTGGAGAGAGGGAGAGAGAGAAAGAGAGGGACCGAGCGAGAGAAAGAGAGAGAGAGAGAGAGAGAGAGAGAGGCAGTAAAAGAAGGGGGCGCGAGAAAGAGAGGGAGAGAAAGTAGATAAATTTTGGAATAGTATTTTATTAAATGAATCTGAATTCATCCCCTCTGTGCATTCACGCTGCAGGTCAATCGCAGGCCAAAGTCTACTCTGACTCGATTCGCTTCACTCACCATTGGTGGTAAAGATCCTCTTCTCAGACCAGTAGTCGATGACCAGGCTCACATCTCTGCCCTTGCGCCTGATGTAGACGTAGTGCCAGTTGCCATCATCCAGGTTGTTACCGGCCGTAAGTTGCTGCAAACGAACGATGACATTTCACAGATAAACACCTCCACTTGGCTGCGAGTCTACAAATGCCTCGAGCTATTGCACCTGAGATAGTTCCCTGCCATAAACTGCCACATGCGAACGATGATATTTCACAAATAAACACCTCCCCACCCGGCTACAAATCTACGAGTGCCTTGAGCTTGTGGTTCGAAATTGTTCCCCGCTGTTAATTGACACGTGCGAACGATAACATTTCGCCGATACACGCCTCCCCACCCGACAGCGACTGCCTTCTAGATCTGCCCACGTCACATGGAGTGGTACCATTAGCAAGTTTGGATCGCCCGACCCTCAGCAGGATCGCCCGCGCGCGCTTGCCTCGCGCAAAACCTACCATCTGATGAGCGCCTATCTGTATGAAGAGCACGACGCGGCCGCGGCTCAGGTAGACGTGGATGATGCGGCTGGAGGCGGGCGACGCCTCACGCTTGCTGCGGCTGCCGGCGCCGCTGCGAACGACGCCCGTGTGCGTCGTTGCCGACATGATCGTGCCGGACTTGAGCGACGTCTGGAACCTGCAGGATGCCTCAAAGTCTCCCGTCTGCAGCGCCGCGCTGGGTGTAATCTTCATGAAGTAGTTCCCGGGGAAGTTGAGCACCGTCGGAACTGTGGATGGAGAAGCCAGCATGAATAACCATAGCAGAGATGTTGATGGAGGGAGAAGGCAACATAGTAACTATAGCAGAGATGTTGATGGAGGGAGAAGGCAGCATAGTAACTATAGCAGAGATGTTGATGGGGGGAGAAGGCAGCATAGTAACTATAGCAGAGATGTTGATGGAGGGAGAAGGCAGCATAGTAACTATAGCAGAGATGTTGATGGAGGGAGAAGGCAGCATAGTAACTATAGCAGAGATGTTGATGTGGCAGGGAGAAGGCAAATAGTAACTATAGACAGAGATGTTGGATAGAGAAGATATGGCAGCATAGTCAACTCATAGCCGCAGATGTTTTTGATTTGGACGGGTAAAAAGCCAACATAGTAACTATAGCTCAAAATGTTGATGGAGAGAGAAGGCCAACCATAGTAACGTATAGCTAGAGATGTGATGGGGAAAGGCAGCATAGTAACCTATAGCAGAGATGTTGATGTGGAGGAGAAGACAGCATATGTTAACTATAGCAGAGATGTTGAATGGAGGGACGAAAAGACAGCACTAAGGACTATAGCAGGAGATGTTGATTGGAGGAGAAGGCAAACATAGTAATAATAGTCCGAGAGTTTGATGGAGGGAGAAAGCCATAGTAACTATAGCTAGAGATGTTGATCAGAGGGAGAAAGTCAGCATAGGTAATCTCTAGCAGAGATGTTGATGGCAGGGAACAGCAACAGCATAAGTAACTAACGCAGAGATAGTTGATTGGAGTGAGAAGGCTAACATAGTAACTATACAGCAGATGGCTTGATGGAGGGAGAACGGCAACATAGTAACTACTAGCAGCGATGTTATAGAGGGAGAAGCAGCATCAGTAACTATAGGCAAGATGTTGATGGAGAGAGAGGCAGCATAGGTAACTATAGCCAGAGATGATTGATAGAGGGCAGAAGGCAGCATAGCTAACCTATATCAGCAGACATGTTGATGTGCGGGAGAAGGCAACATAGTAAACTATATTAGCAAGATGTTGATGGAGAAGACGATAGGCAACATATCACTATAGCAGAGATGTTGATGGGAGGAGAAGGCAACATCCGTAACTATCGCAGAGATCGATGGCTTGATGAGGGAGAAAGGCCAACATAGTAACTATATCAGAGAGTGTGAATAGAGGGAGAAGGCAGCATACGTAACTAATAGCAGAGATGTGAATGGAGGGAGAAAGGCAGCATAGAACTATAGCAGAAGATGTTGACCTAGAGGGATAAAGGCAGCATAGTAACTAGGCAGTAGATGTTGATGGGGGGGAGAAGGCATGTCATCAGTAACTATTATGCAGTAGATGTTGATTGGAGAGAGGCCAGGCAACATAGTAACAGCTAGCACGAGATGTGATGGAGTGGAACAGGCAAACCTAGTAAACTATAGCGGAGACTGTTGGATGGAGGCGAGAAGGTCAACATCCGTCCTATAGCCAGAGATGTTGAATGGGGGGAGAAGGCAGCCATAGTAACTATAGCAGAGATGTTGTATGGATGGGAGAAGGCAATCAATAGTAACTATCTGCAAGAGATGTTTGATGGGGGAGAAGGCATCATCAGTAATATAGCCCAGAGCTGTTAATGGAGGGAGAAGGCAACATAGTAACTATAGCTAGAGATGTTGATGGAGCGGAGGAAGGCAACAACTAGTAACTATAGCTAGAGATGTGACTGGAGGGAGAAGGCATCATAAGTCACATAACGAGAGATGTTGATGGAGGCGAGAAGGCAGACATAGTAACTGATAGCAGAGATGTTGAGATGGAGAGAGAAGGCAAACATCGTAACTGATAGCAGAGATGTTTGATGGAGCGAGAAGGCAACATAGTAAACTATTACCAGAGATGGTTGATGGTGAGGCGAGAAGGACAGCGCATAAGGTAACTTAGGCAAGAGATGTTTGATGGGGTGGAGAACGGCAGCATTATGTACCTAATAGCAGAGATGTTGATGGAGGGAGAAGACGAGCAATAAAGTAATTATTAAAGTCTAGTAGCAGAGCTGTAGAGAGAGAAGAAACCATAACTTAACTATAGCAATTAGTTGTGGATGGAGGGAGAAGATACAGTGCCAACTGTAGCAAAACTGTGGCTAAGATGGAATAGAGACTTTTTCCTCTGCTGTACAAGTGCACTCCACCGGGTAATGCGATTATCGGCTCCCACTCTGCCTGGCCCGCTGTAACATGTCAAATATGGGCATGCCGTCGATGTACAGCCCTCTATGCTCCGACCATCGAACGAGCCCCTAGTAGAAGTTAGCCCTCGGTTGGCTCTAATCGCACCAACGTTCACTTTGTTTCCACACCCATGTTCGATAATACTGACCGCTCTGCGTGAAACAAAAACTACTAGGCCCATCGGACGGTCTATAGATATCCTGCAATAATTTGCTCTTCTAACAATGCACATGCACAATGTATGGACTGATAGGCAAAAAAGCCTGTTCGTGCTCATACTATTTACTACTATTACTATTATTTATCATATATTTGGTGCTCATCTTATATTTAAAGTAAGCCCAGTTAGATAAGGTTGTGAGAGAGTCCTTTTGTTACTTGTCATGTTATATACTCGAGTAATTGGGTCTGGTTGCATGTTGAAGCGTAACGGTATCTGTAATAGTACCGTCCATGTTGCTATCGGCTGCGCCACCGACCAACACTGACTGACTTAAAATTGTCTAATTGAAATTGCCTTCACCTGATTAAATCCACTCTGTCTAACTTAAAAATTGCCTCTCTCGAGTCATGCTCATGAACGCCACCCAAGCCAAAAACAGAACCCGTGAACCTTAGATTTGGCCATATTGTTCTAATTGTTCGCATAATATTGAGTGGTTTCTTCTGGCCGTGGCATGAGACGTACTGGTTCTCGTGAGGCTGCCCATTCCCCGGAGAGGGATGCCCAGCTCCATTCAATGGATACGGTTGCCGATGTCCAGCGCCATGCGTGAGCTCACCGCCGGGCGTACATCCAGATACTGGAAACATAGCAAGAAACGGATTGTGAGATGGTTTGCTTTGATATCCAGAGGGACAAGTTATACGGCAGAGCAAAACCTGTGACGATGTGTATGCTATCGTTACATCGTCTACATTATAACACAGTCCAACCTGAAGTGATTTACAGGTAGCTACGCCATATTATTATTGTGATAGCATTCTAAAATGCTGCTCAGCACCAAAGTGGCAAGGCAATAGTCGATATTCCAGTTATGGACTTGTGAAAAATCTTGCGTTAATTCACCTAGCAAAATTTCAATGATGAGTGGGTACTAAATTCAGAACAGTTTTGGTTAGTTGTCTGAGAAGCTGTTAGACTTATTAAAATGTACGAAGTATCGCAGCACGACTAACAGTCATTGATAAATTCATGGTGCCTCAGTTAAAAAGAAAGGAAAAGATGTTGTCCTATTAATAGTAGCCATCACAAGAGGTTACAACTCTCGATGTTGTGATAGATATATGAAATTATTTAAATTATATTTTATATTTCTTCAAAAACAGGCAGTGAAGTTGTATAAGACTGGTTCTTACTTCAGCGTCATCCCCCTCGTCTTCCTCCCTCACCGCCAGATTCCCATTGTTAAGCCTCCAACAGCCGACTCTTGCCAGCCTTCGCCATTTGATTGCCCCCAAGGTGGCGTCATCGTCCTCGTGCGGAACCTGCAGGCGCAATCTTACGAGCATCGGATCGCGTTGTTGGGCGTTGGTACACACCTTCATGTAGGTGAGCCACTCAACGTGACGCTGCGTTGGTACGTCTGCAGAACAAGAGAACTCACAACTAAGAGCCTGACTGCAACTGTGCTGCGCCATCTACATCTTTATCATGTCGATTAGCAAACTGATCAGACTTTAAAACATGCACAACAGTAGAAGACTTAGAACACCTTGAAAATATGAATCATCGAATGTTTGATAAGTATTTTTACATGATAAAATATTAATCATATCTTGCCATGCTCAAAGTTCATTCAGTCTTACAGTTGCTAGCATGAAGACGTTGTTTTTTCAGGCCTTCTATGGCACGACATCAAAAACCAATTTTTTTTTGAACCACAAAAAGTAAAACCGAGTTTCAATGTTTATAAATGACTGATCACTATCATGTTGCACTGGTTCGCATACCAGTTTAGTCGATGCTGTTATCGATACCAGGGATGGGGAAGGGGAAGGGCCACCGACATAGGTACCCCCCCCACCACATCGGGATCTGCCCGAACCTACGCGTGTACGTACCTCTAGGGTGGTATGAGGGTCGATCCGGTGCCCAAGTCTCCGTCGCGCAGACACACAAGTTCACACCGTTGAGTAAACAGACGCCATTCTCGCCGGTCGAACACCGTCCGGCTTGTGCAGTATCCAAATTAGCGTTCCAGCAGTCCTCACGCCGATGTTGAGTGTTGATCCTGTCGATGTGTACTGAGCCGGCTGGCATGTTACCTGTATACAGGTAGGAAAGTGCAGTTATCACGCACTGGCACTATTACTGGCCACAATTCTGGCTGATACCATGATAATCCACGACGGATAATGGTCGCGTTACATCTAGGGAGGGTATTTAGTTATGTGGTACCAGACGCCAAAATTACCGGCAATCGTTGTCCGTAAGTGCAACGAATATAAATATTAGTCACTCGAGATTTATTAGATACGTATAGTCTTATCGTGGCAGTGATTTGGTTAGAGCTGTCCTGTCACTCCATTGACATCTATCATAATGCCATAAATGTTCACATAGGAAAGTTTCCTCGTGTCCTTGCGCACGTGTCGTTCGACACTCACGTATTTCAGGGGTCGTGATTGCTCAACGGCCGCAGCTCCACCTGCGTTTTCCAAACCGCGACAGAACTGAGTGTGTGCCAGTAAACTGTCGTTCCACTTCTATCATTCTTAAGGAATCATTGCTGAAACTAACGAATGATATGATCAATGTCACATGCGCCATATACCACTATATTCCTCGTCACACTCACATTGTATCTTTTCACACCTGCCCTGTATATTGTCCCCACTCTTACCTGTCACCTTTGTCACACCAACCCGTATCTGTCACATCCCTACGCGGTACCTTTTCGACACTGTTCATTTTCATCTAACCGTACCTTGTGACACCACGTTCCGTATGCTTGTCACGCCCACCCTTATTACATTTGTCCATGCTCCCTTCTGCCACCGTTGTCACATTTTTCTATCACTTTACTTCGTCTGTATCTTGTCACATTTTTTGGTTTCCTCACGCCTACTTGTCACTGTCGTTTCTCTCCACTCCCACACTCTGTCTAGCTATTTCCTTACCCATACCTCATTCAGCACCTTACTTCTAATACCCTTTCTGTCCATCACTTCCACTTTTTTTCTATCTTACCTTGTCACACTCACCGTGTATCTTGTCACCTATCCTAGTAGGCGCGTAGTTGTCCCGTCCTCACAGCGCGATGGGATGGCGTCGCGACGCGTGCTCTGAGTGTCGTCGCCACGCAGTGCGGTGTCAGCCGCATGACGTGAGGAAGTCAAACTTATCTCCTCCGTAGTCCTGCGATGACGATGCCCCCCGATCCACCGTAGAACCGTTCCGTCAAAGTGTTGCACGCTCGGCACCGCTGTAGACAATAATAGCATGATAATTAATTAATGATGCTAATGTATAATACTTACTACTAATTAATAGTAAGTATTATTATTAATATGGATAAAAACAAAAAAATAAATAAAAAAAATTGATAATGAAATAATCCATATACTTTAATAACAATATCTCCTCATAATCCCTGTCAAGATTGCAAATCCACATGACATGGAATTAGGTCGATGTCGAATCTTGACACCACGTGCAGAACAAGCAGATCTTCTTGCCAGAAAAAGTGAAAATAACCATAAAACTCAAGTTGAAAAATAAAACGGTTTGTACCAACGCATTGTTTTGCGTTTATGCTATCTGAAACTTTGCTGAAAGGCACTCGCCATGCGACAATCACGCGCTTACACCTGCAGCCTCTAAACAAGCTGTCATTCCTTTTGCTAATTCAATTTTACCCCGGAATTGCTAAACACGTCTACGCAGTGGTTTTTGGTTGTCACCCTCTGCATAGAAGAGAAGTAAGCTGTTTTTTCTTTCAAATTGCGGCAGCCGTATTTAACTGCAGGACAATGCATGTGAGAAGAAGGCAGGTATTCCGTTTGTGGCACCGTAATGACCCAGGCAGCAATTTACTTTCACGTATCTCTCGGGCTAGTTTAGATGACGGTCGATCTTCTATTCCAGCAGGAGAAGAAGAGAGCTTTGCCGTTGACACAGTCCTTTTAGTGTTACTTGAAACGCTGCGTCTCTCTGTCTGTAGAACACAAAGTAGAAGGTATTACAGTTCATGAACACATTCGCTGTACAGGCGGCTTATCATCACCCAATTCAAGATTCATCTGAGTGATATAACACTCTCTCATATCAAATTATTTCTAGGATTGTCAGCTACACCGATTCGTAAATGGTTTTAACACAGGTAGTGCCATCAATGTGGTTGTTGTGGCACTTTTGGTATCGAGAATTGCTTATATATACAATTTAGTCCGCTATCGCAATGGCTTGATTGGCTAGGCAGATTAATTGACTTGTCAATAATGTCAGTTGGATAAGCTATCAACCCCTCCTAAGACAACAGACAAGAGTGGAGAGTCTTGGGCATACAACTTGTGACTGCTTCAACATTAAAGATAACACGAAACAGTATGCAAAAACCGTGAAGCAGACTAAGAATTTGAACACAAAAGATGATCTATCGACCTTATAGCGATACGATATTGTCTACAGTTATTATTCTGTTGTAATGCCCGTTCGGCTCTCTAACTAGGCGTATATATCTATGTAATCTAGTTATGCAGTGCAATATGTATATATACTTATAACATACATACTATATCATGTATAAATATAAACAATATGAAACACTATTCTACTATTCCAACATTATATAACCAATGCAATCCGAATGTAAGTAAGCCGAATAAATTTGTTGAACAGGTATTAGTTCTGAAATACATACCAAGTACGCCACCTTGTGGTCCGTGCCCACACCGAGATTGATATGTGGATTCTCACCTTGTTGGCTTCCCACCGGGAACATCCCACGAACAGACGCAGCAGAGATAAGATCATTGTATGTATAATATATATATATATATAGTATATATATTATATTACTGGCAATGTTGGCCATAACACAGTTTGCTGCACCAGTCAATGCATATAAATGTATTAAATGTATAGTATCCTTCTACGTTTAATGTCTAATGATTGTATTATTCATATAAGAATCACGTTCATGTACGCGCACTGTAGTGTCACTACACTGGGGTTTGTGTCATCATCAAGAGATATGTTTCACTTGCAATTGAAGAGAGGGGGGCATGTCAGTCATCGAGCGATATACTCACTGCTTGTGGGGGTACCATGTCATCAAAAGTGTGATGATACACGTGTTGGCCCACGTGAGCACGATACACTCGGTGACCATCAGAATCATTAAGGTGGTTCCCCAGTGGTGTGGCTCTCCTGTAGTAGCCACACACACACACACAACACACACAATGAGTATGCTATATATATATTAGACTGTACAACTGACACTAGAATAAATCAATATCTATTCATTCTATATATGATACTAAGAATATAATATTATTATACTTAGTGTGCAGCTTACTGAAATACTGAGGCAAGGCTGCACGCTCTTCCCCGCTTATGTTTAGCATAAACCCTCTTCACCAT
>NW_014577439.1:93152-96988 GCF_000485595.1 Priapulus caudatus
CGCGAAAATTGTTGCAATGTTACGACGCGAAAGTTGTTGCAACGTTACGACGCGAAAATTGTTGCAATGTTACGACGCGAAAGTTGTTGCAACGTTACGACGCGAAAATTGTTGCAATGTTACGACGCGAAAGTTGTCGTAACGTTACGACGGGAAAGTTGTCGCAACGTTACGACGCGAAAGTTGTTGCAACGTTACAACGCGAAAGTTGTCGCAATGTTACGATGCGAGAGTTGTTGCAACGTTACGACGCAAAAGTTGTCGCAACGTTACGACACTCCTGAGTCATGCTCATAACGCCACCCAAGCCAAAACAGACAGTGAACCTTAGATTGGGCATATCGTTCTAATTGTTCTGCATAATATTGAGTGGTTTTCTCTGGCCGTGCATTGAGACGTACTGGTTCTCGGAGGCTGCCCATCCACGGAGAGGGATGCCCAGTCTCCATCGATGGATACGGTTGCCATGTGCCAGCGTCCATCGTTGAGCTTCACGCCGGGTACATCCAGATACTGAAACAAGCAGAAACGGATGTGAGATGTTGCTGATACCAGAGGGACAGTTATACGCAGACCGCAACCTGTGACGATGTGTATGCTATCGTTACATCTACATGTAATTAACCAGTCCACCTGAAGTGATTTACAGGTAGCTAGAGCCAATTATTATTGTGATAGCATTCTAAAAATGCTGCTCAGCAACAAAGTGCAGCAAAGTCGATAATTCAGTATGGACTTGTGAGAAACTTGCTTAATTCACCTAGCAACAATATTCAAGACGAGGGGGTACTAATTCAGACAGTTAGGTTAGTTGCTGAGAAGATGTTTAGACTATTAAAATGTAAGAATGTATCGCAGCAGACTAACAGTCATTGATGATTGATAAATTTCACGGGGCCCAGTTAAAAAAGAAATGAGAAAAGATGTTGTCATATTATATAGCCATCACAAGGTTCAAATCGTATGTGTGATAGATAAGAAATTATTTAAATTATATTTTATATTTTCTCAAAAACAGCAGTGAGAGTTGATAAGACTGGTTCTTACTTGCACGTATCCCCCTCTCTTCATCACCAGCCGCAGATTCCCATTTTTAAGCTCCAACACGCGACCCTTGCCATCCTTGCCATTGATGGACAGCAAGGTGGCGCCATCTTCCTTCGTGCGGAACTGCAGCGCAATCTTACGAGCATGGATCGGCTTGTTGGGCGTTGGTACAACCTTCATGTAGGTGGAGCCATCAAAGTGAAGCTGCGTTGGTACGTCTGCAGAACAAGAGAACACAACTAAGCTGACTGCACTGTGCTGCCATCTACATTTTATCATTCGATTAGCAATGATCAGACTTTAAAACAGCACAACAGTAGAAGACTTAGAACACTGAAATATGAATAATAGAAGTGTTTGATAAGTATGTTTTTACAATAAAATATTAATCATACTTGGCCATGCTCAAGTTCATTTCAGCTACAGTGCTACAGAAGGACGTTTTTTTTCAGCCTCTATTGACGACCAAATTTTGAAAACAAAAAGTAAAACCGAGTTTTCAATGTTTATAAATTGACTGAATCACTATCATTTGCACTGGTTCGCTTACCAGTTTTATCGATCTGTTATCGATACCAGGATGGGGAATGGGCCACAGACATAGTACCCCCCCCCACCCACATCCGGGATCTGCCCAACATACGCGTGTACGTACCTATAGGGTGGTGAGGGTCAATCCGGTATCCCAGGTCTCCGTCGCGCAGATCGAACACGTTCACACCGTTGTAGGTGAACAGACGCATCTCGCCGTCGAACACCGTCCGGTTGTTGAAGTATCCAAAGTAGTCGTTCAGCAGTCTCACGCCGATGTTGATGTTATTCACGTCGATGTTACCTGAGCCGGCTGGCATGTTACCTGTATACAGGTAGGAAAGGCAGTTATACGCACTGGCACATTACTGGCCACAATTCCTGATAATACCATGATATCCACACTGGATAATGTTTCGCGTTACATCTAGGGAGGGTAATTAGTTATGTGGTACACGCCAAAATACCAGCAAACGTTGTCACTAAGCAACGATAATAATATTAGTACTTGAGATTATTAGATACGTATAGTCTTATCGTGGCAGTGATTGGTTAGAGCTGTCTGTCAATCATGACATCATCGTTAATGCATAAATGTTAACATAGGAAAGTTTCATCGTGTCTTGGCACGTGTCGTTCACACTCACGTATTTCAGGGTCGTGATTGTCCACTCGCAGCGTCCACTGGTTTCCAAACCGCGACAGACTGAGTGTGTGCCAGTACTGGTCGTTCCACTTCCTATCATTCTTAGGAATCAATTGCTGAAATAACGAATGATATGATCAATGTCACAGCGACCATATCCACTATATCCTGTCACACTCACTTGTATCTTTTCACACTGACCTGTATCTTGTCCCACTTACCTGTACCTTGTCACACCAACCCGTATCTTGTCACACCCACCCGTATCTTGTCACACCCACCCATACCTTGTCACGCTCACCCGTATCTTGTCACACCCGGCCATATCTAGGAGATGTTTATGGAGGGAGAAGGCATCATGTCTGCCATACCAGAGATGTTGATGGAGGGAGAAGACAGCATAAGTAATTATAAATTATAGCAGAGCTGTAGAGAGAGAAGACAACATAACTAACTATAGCATAGTTGTGGATGGAGGGAGAAGATAACATGACTAACTGTAGCAAAACTGTGGATAGAGGGATAGATATTTTTTCCTCTGCTTACCTGCCCTCACGGGGTATGCGATATCGGGCTCCACTCTGCCGGCGCTGTACATGTCAAATATGGGCATGCCGTCGATGGTGCAGCCCTCTATGTCTCCGACCATGAACGAGCCCCAGTAGAAGTAGCCCTCGTTGGCTCTATTCGCACCAACGTTCACTTGTTCCACCACCATGTTCATATTACTGAAGCGCTCTGTGAAATGAAAAACACAGCCATGAGTCTATAGATATCCTGCATAATTTTGCTCTTCTAACATGCACATGCACATGTATGACTGATAGCAAAGCCTGGTTCGTGCTCATAATATTTTACACTATTATTATTATTATCATATTATTTGTGCTCATCTTAATTTATAAGCGAAGTTAGATAAGATTGTGAGAATCTTTTTTATTGTCATGTTATATATCGAGTAATTGGGTCTGGTTGCATGTTGAAGCGTAACGGTTCTGGAAAGTACGTCCATGTTGCTATCGCGACACGACAACACGACCTTGACTTAAAATTGTCTAATTGAAATTGCCTCTCCTGACTTAAAATTGTCTAATTAAAATTGCAACGTTACGACGCAAAAGTTGTCGCAATGTTACGACGCGAAAGTTGTCGCAACGTTACGACGCAAAAGTTGTCGCAACGTTACGATGCGAAAGTTGTTGCAACGTTACGACGCGAAAGTTGTTGCAACGTTACGACGCAAAAGTTGTCGCAACGTTACGACGCGAAAGTTGTCGCAACGTTACGACCCGAAAGTTGTTGCAACGTTACGACCCAAAAGTTGTCGCAACGTTACGACGCGAAAGTTGTCGCAACGTTACGACGCGAAAGTTGTCGCAACGTTACGATGCGAAAGTTGTCGCAATGTTACGACCCGAAAGTTGTCGCAACGTTACGACCAGAAAGTTGTCGCAACGTTACGACGCTAAAGTTGTCGCAACGTTACGACGCAAAAGTTGTCGCAACGTTACGACCCGAAAGTTGTCGCAAAGTTACGACCCGAAAGTTGTCGCAACGTTACGACCAGAAAGTTGTCGCAACGTTACGACGCTAAAGTTGTCGCAACGTTACG
>NW_014577439.1:99002-103137 GCF_000485595.1 Priapulus caudatus
TCCCCTGTATCTTGTCACGCCCACCCACACGTGGTCATGACAACCCATACCTCATCACGCCTACCAATACCTCGTCACACTCACTCACACCTTGTCACACTCCCCTGTATCTTGTCACGCCCACCCACACGTGGTCATGACAACCCATACCTCATCACGCCTACCAATACCTCGTCACACTCACTCACACCTTGTCACACTCCCCTGTATCTTGTCACGCCCACCCACACGTGGTCATGACAACCCATACCTCATCACGCCTACCAATACCTTGTCACACTCACCCGTACCTTGTCACACCCACCCGTATCTTGTCACGCCCACCCACACGTGGTCATGACAACCCATACCTCATCACACCTACCAATACCTCGTCACACTCACTCACACCTTGTCACACTCACCTGTATCTTGTCACCTATCCTGATGTAGGCGCGTAGTTGTCCGTCCTCCAGCGCGATGGTGATGGCGTCGCGACGCGTGCTCGATGTCGTCGTCAGCAGTGCGGTGTCGGCCGATGACGTGAGGAAGTCAAACTTTATCTCCTCGTAGTCCTGCGATGACGGATCCACCTCCACGTAGAACGTTCCGTCAAAGTGTTGCACGCTCGGCACCGCTGTAACAATAATAGCAGTGACAATTATAATGATGCTAATGTATAATACTACTACTAATAATAGTAGTATTATTATTAATATGATAAAAATAATAATAATTAATAAAAAATATTGATAATGAAAATAATTATAACTTTAATAACAATATCTCCTCATAATCCCTGTCAAAGTTGACAAATCCACCATGACATGGAATAGGTCGATGGTCGAAATTGACACACCAGAACAAGCAGATCTTCTGCCAGAAAAGTGAAAATAACCATAACTCAAGTTTGAAAAATAAAACGGGTTTGTACCAACGATTTTTTTGCGTTTATGCTATCTGACTTTGCTAAAGGCATCGCCAGTGCGACACAGCGCTTACACCTGCAGCTCTAAACAGCTGTCATTCCTTTTGCTAATCAATTTACCCGGAAATGCTAAAACGTCTACGGAAAAGTGGTTTTTGGTTGTCACCCTCTGAAGAAAGAAGTAGCTGTTTTTTCTTCAAATTGCGGCAGCCGTATTTAACTGCAGAAATGCATGTGAGAAGACGGCAGGCATTCCTGTTTTTGTGCACCGTAATTACCCATGCAGCAATTTACTCACGTATCGTCTCGGGGTAGTTTATGATGACGTCCGGATCTTCTATTCCTAGCAGGAAGAAGAAGAGAGCTTTGCCGTTGACGACAGGTCCCTTTAGTGTTCCATTGAACAGCGTTCCTCTGTCTGTAGAACAAAAGTAGAAGGTATTACAGTTCATGAACAACATTATGCTGTGCAGGCGGTTATCATCACCAATTCAACGATTCATCTGAGTGATATAACCACTCCTCATATCAAATTATTTCTAGGATTGTCAAGCTACACCGATTCGTAAATGATTTTAAATTAACACAGGTATTCCATCATGTGGTTGTTGTGGCACTTTTGTATCGAGAATTGTCTTACATAACAATTAGTCCTATCGCAATGCTGAATGGCTAGGCAGATTAATTGATTGTCAATAATGTCAGGTGGATAATCTATCAACAATCTAGACAACAGAAAAGAGTGGAGAGGTCTTGGGCATACAACTTGTGAATGCTTCAACATAAAGAGAATCAAACAGTATGAAAAAAAAGTGAATGAAGACTAAAGAATTTGAACAAAAGATGATCTATGAACTTTATAGCGATAGATATTTGTACTACATTATTATTCTGTGTAATGCCCGTTTCGGGCTCTCACTAGGCGTATATATATATATAATCTAGTTATGCAGTGCAATATTTGTATATATATTATATACAATACATACTATATACATGTTTAAATATAAACAATATGAAACAATATTCTATACTATTAAAACATTATAACCAATGCATCGAAATGTAAGCTAAGCGAATAATTTGTTAACGTATTAGTTCTGAAATACATACCAAGTACGCCACCGTGGTCCGTGCCCACACCGAGATTGATATTGTGGATTTCCCACTTGTTGGCTCCACCGGGAACATCCACTGAAACAGACACACAGAGATAAGATCATTTATGTATATATATATATATATATATATATACTGGCAATGTGTGGACCATGAACACAAGTTTGCTGCACAAGTAATGCATATTAATGTATAATGTATAGTATCTACGTTAATGTATAATGTGTATTATCATATAGAATTCACGTTCATGTACGCGCACTGTCACTACACTGGGGGTTGTGTCATCATCAAGAGATATGTTCACTGCATTGAAGAGGGGGGCATGTCATCATCGAGGGATATACTCACTGCGTTGTGGGGGTACCATGTCATCAAGTGTGATGAACACGTGTTTGCCCACGTGATGCACGAACACTCGGTGATCCATCAGATCATTAAGGTTGGCTCCCAGTGGTGTGCTCTCCTGTAGTAGCCACACACACACCCACACACACACAATGAGTATGCTATATATATATATACAATGTACAACTGCACAAAGTATAAATCATATTCATATTCATTCTATATATATATAATGAATATGAATATTATTTATACTTAGTGCACTTACTGAAAACTGAGGCAAGGCATGCACCTCTTCCTCCCTTTATGTTTAGATAAACCTCTTCACCACTATCCTCTCTACACACACACCGCCCCCTCCACCTCCCACACACCCCTTCTCCTCTATTCTCACTTACACATACTCCACTCCCCTTCCTCCCTCCTTCCACTCCTTACTTCTCTTCTCCTCCTTCTCTCCCTCCCCCAAAGCACGCCCCAATTGTTAACACCCACCAGGATTTCTCCGTTCAGCATCATCGTCCACACCAGCTTCCCGTTGACTAGGTTCAGGGAACCGCGCATCGTTCCGTCGCGCGACGACACGCTCGCGAGGCCCGTGTTTGCCTCGCCCGTGTTGAAGATCAGCCACAGGTAGTTGTCGTGCTCCAGCTGCGACTTCTTCAGCGTCGCGAGTAGGTAGTAGTCCTTGTTGAAGCTCGTAGCACCGTCCCTACCTGTAATAGGGTTTCATGCAGCTACAGAAAAACATTTTCTGGGTTTTTTTTTTAGAATATTTATTTTTCAAGACCATTAGATAACCTTTTTCCGGGACTCTCCAGGCCTGTAAAAATGTTATCCTAATATTGCAAGACTTTCCAGGTTTTCTAGCACCTAAACAAACCTTGAGTAAGCGACGTTCAAGTTTCGCTCTAAAATCACGGTTATCGGTTATCAGTCTAGGAAGTGCACATTGCCAAGGTGACGATATCGAAAAGAAGGATTGTTACTGTATTCTGACAAATAATGTGACTATTGTAGATAATTCCACGGAACATCTCCACGCACACACGCACACACACACGCGCACGCGCGCACACACACGCGCACACGCACACACACACGCGCACGCGCGCACACACACGCGCACGTGCGCACACACACGCACACGCACGCACGCAATCACACACATACGAACACACGCATGCACACACATACACACACACGCACGCACGCACGCACGCACACACTGCTTGTCTAGGCGGCCGTACCGGTGGAGTGCGGATAGGAGATGTAGCGAATCTTGCGTCCGTACTCGCCCGTCTGGTACATGTTGATGAAGTTGAGGTCGTCCAGCACGACGTCCCTAATGTCGCCGCTGAAGACACCGTAACGATCATAGACGTCGGTCTTGTGCTGCAGACCACCGATGTTCAGCTGATCGATCCTCAGCCTTCCCAGATCCTTGATCTTAACTGCAGCACGGCGAGAGAGGTGTCGGTGAGAGAGCTCAGAGATATGTGCACATTTGATTGGTATCTTGAGTATAGTGTATAGTAGTATATGGTGAGATAGTAGGACAAATAAAAGGTGGGAAATAGTGATGATCTCTGCTATGTAGCTTGCTGCTCGGTGACTTACACTACTATCTAGCTTGCTGCTCGGTGACTTACACTACTATCTAGCTTGCTGCTCGGTGACTTACACTACTATCTAGCTTGCTGCTCGGTGACTTACACTACTATCTAGCTTGCTGCTCGGTGACTTACACTACTATCTAGT